>NW_024413740.1:0-11721 GCF_014898765.1 Herpailurus yagouaroundi | reverse complement strand
CAAACGTGGATGGCCACCTTGTTGTTGAAGACTGCACGGAAGAAAATAACTGTGGAGAGGAGGCAAATTCCTCAGGCTGAGGTAGCTTCCCAAGAAAAATGTGATAGATTCAGTTTGAGCATGTGTAAACTTCTTTTAAGACTTGCTTAATGTCATTAAGCAGTGACTTACTGCTTTCAGAATACTCCAGATAGAACAGACAAAAATAAAATCTAAATGTCATAAAGCAATTCATGGTACTGAGAGAAAATATACCTGTCCCTATCAACCTCTGTTTGATAAGAGATACAAATCACCTTATGAGCCTACAGAAGATGAAAATAAGTGGAACTGGATGTTAAGGAGACAGTTAAGGAAATTAAAAAAGAAGACAAAACTTTACAAAACGTCTAAAGGTAAAGTCTACCCTAAAAAATTCTTTATTTTGGCATGAAAGTTTTGAAGAATGCAGAGTTGCTCAGAAATGTGGTCAGAAACCCAATGATCCTATTTTATAGCACCTGAAAGATATTTTGCTCAAGCTCTTCAATGCTGGTGAGCCTATGACTTTCATAGAATTTCTCTGAGTCCAGTGAGTATTTCTCAAAAGAGGTGTTGACTAAAACATATATAATAAGGTCATACCCAGATAATTCTGATCCCTTCTTTTCTTATGGACCATAGGTTACAGGCTGCATTGGATGACAAATACTTTGCAGGAAGAGGAATGTCACTCAGAATGCATTATACAACAGGATAGCACAAAAAAAGGAGCTTCTAGGATCATGTACAAAACAATTTCTAAAGACTCATTCTTCAATTACTTTTAGAGTCCTGAAATGCCCAGTTAGGAATGCTGAGTAGGTTTATTACAGCTAAAATTCCTAAAGACCTTCAGTTGGGGTTCTTTTTCCATGAGCATCCAGTCCAAAGATCAGCCTGATACTTCGTAGGACACAGAATGATGATGACTATGACACAGGAGAAGAACCCAGGCAAGAAGAAGAAAAAAATGAAGAGGAAGAAAAAGATTAACCAAAAGTAGAAGGAGAACCCTAAACCAAACTCAACTTTGTAGACTGCAAGTAGCAGTGAGCCAGGTATGTTATATATCATTTAAAGAATAGCTTACACATACTCTGAATTGCTTAGAGCTTCATTTAAAAAATTTTTCTGGGTAGCTAAATAAGTAGCTTTATAAAGGTTTTAAAACTAGTGTTTTCTTCTTAGAATTTCACTTGTCCCCCACTTTTGTGACAGATAAAGAATTCACCATACTCTATGTACTTGCAGCGTTTGATTCTTGGGAAGTACTTTTGTCATATCTGTAAGACTACAAAATATGAGAATACTTAGAGACCAAGAGTGGTTTAGAAAACCTTCCTGAGAAACCTACTGAAGCAGTTTCCAAGACAGCTTGCATACTTGTGCCTTCCTCCCTGTGTAGTAGAATGTAGACTCTTATACTAACTAGTTGACGCCCTTTTAACCCGACCAAGTGTGTGGTTAAGGGTCCAGTCAGACCATATTCGATAACTATTAGCTTGAGGATTTTTGTATTGACTGTTAAATTAAAAGAAACTTTGTCATAGTCAGGTGATTAGTCACTAGGGTGTTAATAAAGTCTTGTTTTCATTTTATACTTTGTCATTAAGTACATTTAAACTGTTAACAAAGCAGTTTTTGCACCACTCTACCTTCTAGGAATGCTATCCTTTCACCTTTTGGTAAGTTTGTATCAGAGGCTTTTTGTTGAACGGAGGCTGAAATATCAAGGGGGAAAAGATGCTCTATAGCACTGGTTTTCAAAGTGTGGCTGCCAATGTGATAATCTAGGACTGTCAGGATGCCATATGGTTCAGCTGAGCCGAGGTCTGTATTTTGGCGTAAAACAACAGGAGAAGCTGACCCTCACCTAAGGTAAAACCAACTTTAATTCACTGGCTTGAAAATGTTGTAGGTAAACTGAATACATCAGCAAGGACTGGGCTGGGGAGGAGGAGACCAGAGATCACTGAATCCTGAACCACATACGTCTCTGAAGGTAATGATTAGGTGGTGGTGGTGCAGAAAAGACTAAGGCACAAAGCTAGTTGCAGAAGAATAAAAATACTGTGATGCCACTTACGTAAAGTTTGAAAATATGAAAAAAATACTACATACTTTGGCATAAAAGTGTGTATTTAACAACACATGTTTCATTCAAGAAAATGAAGACAAAGGAAAAATGCACATGGGAGTGAAACACCAAATTCATAATACTGGTTACTACTTGAGAAAAAGATACGCAGAGCTTCAACTCCATTTCTACTGCTTTATTTCTTAAGCTAGAGAGGGGTTACATGGGCCCTTCGGAAGTTCATATTAGTATTGCTACAGCTTTTTTTTAATTACTTTAGAGAGAGAGCGTGAGAGTAGGGATGAGGGGCAGAGGGGGAGAGAGAGAGAATTCTACGCAGGCTCCATGCTCAGTGCAGAGCCTGGTGCAGGGCTCAATGCAAGGTTCAATGCAGGGCTCAATCCTACAACCGTGGGATCATGACCTGAGCAGAAAGCAAGAGTCGGATGCTCAAAACCGAGACCCATGTGCCCAAGTATTGCTATAGTTTTAAAGTGGGTGAAAGGGCAGTTGATCACAGAAAGAAAGGTGGCCCATGAGTTTGGCAAGAAGGTCTTGTTTCCACATTCAGTTAAGGTTACTTAGCTACCTTATCTGGATGGCATTAATGACTTCCTCTCCCATATGTCACAATAGCATACTTCATAATCTGCTTTACATGAGCCTTCCTAAATTGTGAGCTCCTCACTGGTTGGAACCTCAAAGCGTCTTATTCATTTTCTGTCTTAAAGTACCAAGTACCTCCAGAGACAAGTTAGCCTCAGGCAAAACTATAAAAATGAGACAGTTGCTTCTCTAGTTCCTTTGTCTCTTTTTGAAATGCCCTTCATTTCCAGGCAGTGACCTCTGTCCTCCTCTCCATCTCAAACATTATCTCCAGGCACCTAAAATCAGGATTACCCACTGTCATTCTGCATACAGACCTCCCTTCTCTGGGCGCACCCGATGCTCCAGATGTCATCCTCATTCCTCTACTCCTGCCTCTTCTCAGAATTTCTGTTCTATTTCTTCAAGACCCTGCCTTGAATAATATTTGGTTAATGATAGGTTCAGATAGGTTATGATACCATTCTAACTTACAATGAACTTATCTCTGCAAGGGCCTATGAAATGATGCCAAGACGGGGAATTTCAAACCCTGTGACAAGGCAGTGGAAGAAAGTTTTGGAAGATTTTAACTTACACTATATAATGAGGCAGCAAGTTGGCTTACATGTAACCTCTAACCTCCACAAGTTGTAATTTAGTGTTAGCTGACCACAAAGCAAACAAAACTTATTTATTTATATATTTGTATTTTTTAGAGATAGAATCCTAATCAGGCTTCATGCCCAGCATGGAGCCTGACGTGGGGCTTGATCTCTCGACCATGCAATCATTACCCAAGCCAAAATCGAGAGTCAGAGGCCCAACAGACTGAGCCTCCCAGGCACCCCTAAAGTGAACAAACTTTAACACTGATGTAATCCCTTGCAATCTTATATACGCTTTTAACTGTTAAATTAAGACATTTTTCTTATAAAGCTGCCCCCTCAATCTAAGGATAGTTATACCCTCTAGCAATATGAGATATACTGGTATCTGGGGAAATTACCAACACTTCACAGAAATTCCAGGCTCAACTTTAAATTTTTTTTAATGTTTATTTATTTTTGACAGAGAGAGAGAGAGAGAGAGAGAGACAGAGCATGAGTGGGGAAGGGGCAGAGAGAGAGGGAGACACAGAATCCCAAGCAGGCTCCAGGCTCTGAGCTGTCAGCACAGAGCCCGACACTGGGCTTGAACTCACAGACCATGAGATCACGACCTGAGCCAAAATCGGGTGCTCAACCGACTGAGCCACCCAGGTGCCCCCCCCTTTTTTAATTTTTTTTTAATGTTTATTTATTTTTGACAGCCAGGCTCAACTTTAATCTCACTAACCTATTGGGGGCTCACCCAATTCATAAATGTAATTCTACAACCTAGTAACATTTGGTTTTGTACCTTGTACAATTAACCAATGTAGAGAAAACAAGCTGTTTATACAATAGTCCCCCCCTTATCTGTGGAGGATACATTCCAAGACCACAAGTGGATGCCTGAAACCACAGATAGTACCAAACTTTATATATACTATGTTTTTTCCTATACATACCTATGATAAAGTTTAATGTATAAATTAGGCAAAGTAAGAGATTAACAATAGCTAATAATAAAATAGAACAATTAATATAGTAATAATTATGTGAATATAGTCTCTCTCAAAATATCTTACATCCTGTATTCACCCTTCTTCTTGTAATGATGTGAGATGATATAATGCCTACCTGATGAGATGAAGTGAGGTGAACGATGTAGGGATTGTGACATAGCATTAGGCTACTATTGACCTTCTGACAATACCAGGAGGAGGACAACCTGCTTTGGGATTGCAGTTGACCATGGGTAGCTGAAACTGTGGACAAGTAGGGACTAATGTATCCATTTAATAAATGTTTGAGTATTTACTATGCTCCAGGTGTTGTTCTAGGTATTTGGGGGACATAGTGAAGAAAACAGACCACAAGCCCTGCCTTTGTGGTGGGGAGGTGGTGTGATGGGGGTTAATGGCGATAGAGATTATAACAACAAAGATAAAAATTGGTTAAATGGGAAAAGTTCTAAGCTATGAAAAAACTAGACTGGGGTATGGATATGAGAGTCAATGGGGAGGGAGTGGTGATAGCTTTAGTTAGGGTGATCAGGGAGGATCCTTGGTGAGTACTCTTTGACTAAAACCTGAATTCTAAGAAGGCAGCCATGGGATAACCTGGGAGGGAAATTCCCATGAAAATGACTAAGATCATAAAAATGGAGGAGGTGGGATCCATAGGCATGTATTTCTAGTACTTTCTTCTATACATACAGCAAGCATTTACTGGTTTAAGGTGGACCAGAGAACTAAAATTAGAATTCTACTTCCTCTGAAATAAATGCATACTTAGAAAGTGAGGAAATCCTGACAAACCTTACTAATAACCCTTAATTCTGATAATGTTCATTGTATATTATCACATTGAACATTCACAAAAACCCTGTGGGATGGTAACTATCACCTTCAAGAAATGAAACTCAAGACCAGAGAGACAATTTACCCTAAGCCACAAACTGTTAATGATAGAGGAACAAGAAACTTTCTTAACATGATAAAGAATATCTATCAGCAATCAATAGCCAACTTTCTATTTAAGGGTATGGGAGTGGAAATCTCTAGTCAAAGAGGAGAGTTAAGAATTATAGTTTCTGCGGTGCCTGGGTGGCTCAGTCAGTTAAACATCCTAATCTTGATTTCTGCTCAGGTCATGGTGTCATGGTTGGTGAGATTGAGCCCTGAGATGGGCTCTGCGACGGAGCAGAGCATGCTGGGGAGTCTCTCTCTCCCTCTCTCTCTGCCCTTGCCCTGCTGGGGCATGCACATGCACACTATCCCTTTCTCTCTCTCTCAATATAAATAAATAAACTTAAAAAGAATTATAGGAGCACCTAGGTTGCTCAGTTGGCTAAGTGTCTGACTTCAGCTCAGGTCATGATCTCACAGTTAGTGAGTTTGAGCCCCACATTGGGCTCTCTGCTGTCAGCACAGACCCTGCTTCAGATCCTCTCAAAAATAAACATTTAAAAAAAGAATTATAGTTTCTTACCAACCTGAAAAAATGAAACTGAGCTATATACAAAATAGCAGAGTGATTATTTCTGAGTAAGGAATTAAGGGTGATTTTTCTTTTCTTTTTTTTAATGTTTATTTATTTATTTTGAGACAGAGCACAAGCAGGGGAGAGGTAAAGAGAGAGGGAGAGAGAGAATCCCAAGCAGGCTCCAAGCTCAGCATGGAGTCCAATGTGGGACTTGATCTCACAACTGTGTGATCATGACCTGAGCTAAAATCAAGAGTCAGACACTCAACTGACTGAGCCACCCAGGTGCCCCTGATTTTTATTTTCTTAATTCAAGCTCTGCACATTACTGGCTGTGCATCCTTGGGGAAGTTGCTAAACCTCTGTATGTTTTGGTTTCCTAATTTGCAAAATATGGATAATAATAGTAGTCACATCATAGGTTTATTGCAAGAAGGAATTAAGATAATCTATGCAAGTGCTTAAAACAGTGCCCAACCTATAATGAGCACTTAATAAATGATTACCATTACTTCAATATAATATTAATTTGCATTGAGTTTGAGCACATGTTCATATGCTCAAAAGTCATTTGTCCATATGTATAAAAACCATATGTATCTATGATTTATCCATCCATGTCCTTTGCTCATTTTTCTATGGGCTTATGGTCTTAAAATTTATATGAGCAAGACGTGTGATTTTTGCTTCCTTGTTTTGGCTTATCTGTTTTTTTATCTGTTGTACAAAGAATATGTATTATTTTTATAAATAGAAAAAGTGTGGATACTAAAACTTGCTGGAAAGACTTTAGCAGCCTTAGCAGACCTTTTCTTGACTCTACTTATCCCTAAATGCACCACAAACTATTCTAATTCTGCTACCATCTCATTGATTGTTTGAGAAGCAGAAGACCTACTTTTTAGGACAAAGGGCAAACTCCTTAATGAAGTATTCATGGCCCCAATCAGCTTTAAAGGCCTACCTGCCACCCTGCCCAATGCTTCAGCCATTTCATTCCCTGGATACACACCCACATACACAGCCATCTCTACCACTGTTCATGCTGTTTCCTTTACCTTCACTAACCTCCCTTCCACCCACCTTTAGTTCCAATTGAACTCCTAGTTTTAGGACCCACCTGAAATGCTTCCTCTTGAGCACCTCCCCAGGTACCAACCCACTTCGTTCACCTCTCCTCCTCCACCAGCTAATCATTCTCTCTTCCATGCTCCCACTTTATGCCCATCCCTATTAGAGCACTTGGCACCTTGTGTCATCATTATCCAAGTATCTGTATAACTCTCTAGACCATGAACTAGGACAAACCATGGGTCTTAGGTACCTGTGATTCCCCAACCCCTAACATAATTCCAGGCAGATAGTAGGCACTTAATACTCACTCAGTAAATGATTGAATGACTAGGGTCTGGAGTGTTTGTCCTGTAGCTTCAAGTGGACTGCCTAGCTTTTCATGACCTGGGAAGACACTTGTATGGTTTTTGCTTTGTGTTGTTTTTGGTAACATGCTATCTTCTTTAAAGTGAATAGTGATGATCCTGTTGAAAGTTTTGAAAAAAGATTAGATGGAGACAGCATGGAGGTAAAGAAAGCAGGAATACTCTGATTTCACATGAAAAACCATCTACCCGGGAGCTTTGTCTCTGCTATGTAACAGTAGAGGCAGCCCTGATCATGGCACCTGGTAGGAAATGGGAGTGTCCTCTTCCACACCTTCCTCACGATGACTTCCATCACACAAGAGGCCATCTAGGTCTGCCCTCTGGCTGGAAGCAACATCTGCTCCCTTTCCCTACCCCCAAGGCTCAGGCTTTTCTTAGAGCCAAGGACCCTCCAAGGTTGTGAGCGCATTTGAACAAGGGCCACGTGGAGACAATGTCCTGCCTTTACTGTCCTTCTCAGTCAGGGCATGATGCCCATCTTTTGAATCCAAGTCTTCCCTCCTCTGGGAAGCCTTTAATGAGGCCTCCTGACTCACTTGCTGAGTCAATATATTACAATGTAAATATGGAAATGTTTTACATCATCAATCCAAAGACAACAAGGACATACCTGTAATTGAACAAGGGCGCTTAATACTCACTGCAGTGAAGAAACACACACCATGGTGAACCGTGTGCTGTTGCAGTAAGAAGTATAAGAACCTATTACAAGAATTGGGATTGGGCTGGATTATTTTGGGAAGTTTTGAAGGAAACAGGGGCTTGCTCTAGATAAGATGCTATTACAAAGTAGGGACAGTTCTATGACTGGTATTTCAATAAATCTTATCTGTAAGGTGGGGAGACAAGAATCAGGATAAAGTTGTAACTGGCAAAGAAGTGGTAGATATCCATTTTAGCCAAGAGGAAGATGTTAACATTCTGTGACCTTATTTTTGTCTCTGCTTAAAATTATAAAATGGCCTTGTTTTGTCTTTCATCATGGTCTCTGATCTTGTCTGATATTGGTGTTCTGATATTGATTATGTCCAGCAGGAGAATAAAATGGCCTAGCATGAGTTCCAGTCCAGCTCTGAATGTCAGAGGCTGCTCTTCTTTTTCATTTTCAACACGTAGTCCTTTCTCCCAAATACAGTGTGTTATGCAACCAGAGATGATGGCACTTGCTTCTCCATCCTTGGCAAGGTCTTGCATGAAACATTATATGAAGGTGTCTAATAAAAACTTGCTGGTTGGGGATCAGGAGGGCTGGTCTGGAACTTTCCAAGAGCCTCAACTCATGGCCATTTACTTTGTACATGGTTAATTAACCTTCTGCTGTCAAGTTTCTCCTGAAGCTGCATGTATAAGAAGTAGTCCTGTTTCGACTTCAGATTAAAGGTCATGAGACTGGATCTAGTTGTGGCTCCTCCATCAAGTTGCATGACCTTGGGGAAGCTAGTTAGCTGCTCTAGGCCTTAATTTCCCCATCTAAAAATGAATAGACTTAGCTTCAATATCTAAAGGCCTTTCCAGCTATGACATTTTGGAAGAATATGCATTTTCTCTTGCATCTCTTCTACCTTTATGGAAAGTGCTAAATGGCACATGGCCACACATCATTATAGAAGCACTCAACAAATAGTGCTATAGGTGAGCTGTTTAAAATTTAAAAATAACCGATATTTTAATCTTATGCTATGTGTCAGTATTAATTCCAAATGGATTAAGGAGTTAAATGTAAACATTCAAAAGATTTTCAAAAAGAAGAAAATATAAAATTTTTCTCTAGATAACAAAAGATTTGCAAACTTAGAATGGTGTTAAAATCATGGGGTACTGGGTGGCTCAGTCGGTTGAGTGTCTGATGCTTGATTTTGGCTCAGGTCATGATCCCAGGGTTGTGGGATTGAGCCTTGCATCCACGCTGAAGGTGGAGCCTGCTTAAGATTCTCACTCTCTCCCCCTCCGCTCCTCTCCCCCACTCGCACATGCTCTCTAAAAAAAATAGTAATAATAAAAAAAATTTTAAAAATTACCAGATTTTGTAACATAAAAATGAAAAATTGTGTGCTTAGAAATATAACCAACTTAGAAGACAAAATGAAACTAGGGACATATTTTCAACAGATGGTTAATATCCTAAATATAATCCCATCTCATTCCGTCTACCTATTTCACTGAAATCTTGACTGAAGGCAGGGTATGAACTCCATCAGGGAGGAAGTGTGTAACTCTATATATCTGGAAACAACTATATTTTGGTTTTGGATTAGATGATTCTCTCTGAAGGCCTGAGAAACTACCCAATAGTTTCTCTCCAGTGGTTCAAGAATGGAAAGGTTACTAGTGATATAATAATACCTTGTATATATATAAAACGTCACAGTAAAAAGAAGGGCATTTACTCCATTATCTTATTTTATTCTTACAGCAACATTGTAAGATGTAGGTAATGATGACTCTAACTTCACAAACGATAAACTGAGGCAGAGAAATGGTAAGTACCCTTCCTAAGATCACCTCAGGGGCTAAATGTTAAAACCAAATCTGTACCTCAGACTGGGATTCTGCCTCAGTTTTGCTCTCTTTATAGTGAGAATTACAAATTAGAAATTTTCTACATTGCCTTCCAGATTTAAACCAATGATTTATGATAGCACCATGCTCTATTATTGAGGTGGGGACTAGAAGAAAAATAAAAACATTGAAATTTTGCTGGGTTGATGAAAGGAAAACATCCCTCCTAAACTTGATAGGATTTATTGGTATTAAATACCAAAATATTATTTGCTATTTTTTTCAAAAGACATTTTTAGTATTACAAAATTTTTTTTTACCAGAATGAGTAGAAAATAGCAGTAAATTTCTCCATGATTCTCAGAATTACTTATGCTGGAGGTCTTGATTAAGTGGATTTTGAAATCAAAAGTCTTGGACTGTTGCCTCAAAAACATCCTAGGAAGCCTACGCTTTTATTTAAAAAATAAATTGTAATGTTTATTCATTTTTGAGAAAGAGCATGAGCAGGGTAGGGGCAGAGAGAGAGGGAGACACAGAATCCAAAGCAGGCTCCAGGCTCTAAGCTGTCAGCAGAGAGCCTGATGCAGGGCTCCAACGTACAGATCTGGAGGGGATCATGACCTGAGCCCACCACTTAACCGACTGAGCCACCCAGGCAACCTGGATGCTTACCCTTTTAAAGTTTTTCATGCTTATTAGCTCTTAGGAGATGACTTGGTCCTGGAAAAGTAGTATCTCCCTTTTGTTCATTCTTTGGGGTGCTGCAATAAATTTGTCAGGGTTCATTATAATACCTTCTAGTTCCTCTCATTCACCAATTCTTCAACACTCAGTTCTTTTTTTAAGTTTATTTATTTATTTTTTAGAGAGAGAGCACAAGTGGGGGAAGGGCAGAGAGAGAATCCCAAGCAGGCTCCCTGCTGCCAGCGAATTGCCCAATGCAGGGCTGGAACCCAGCAACCCACCAATTTGAGATCATGACCTAAGCCAAAGTCAGATGCTTAAATGACTGAGCCACTCACATGTCCCTTCCACACTGCATCCATGTCAATTTTGTCTACTTTCCAAGTAGCTTTAACCATGTTAAGTTGTCCAACTTCTCTCTTTCTTCTTGGGAGATTTTTACTACTCCTGGGGTCTGAGCTATATACCATTTTTATGACCCTGTCCCTACTTGCATGAGTCATTACCAGGTGGAAATCAAGAAACACCTTACAGTTTACATAGCCCAAAGTGTCTCAATATCGGACCACTATAGTTTTTCAGACAATGGTCAAACTTAAAGGACAGGAGTTGCGCAGACCCGAAAGTAATGGCAAGACCCTGAGGCCTCAAAGAACAAACAGGGAGGTAAGTGGGAGCAAGCCCTAGGGGCCTCGGTCATTCATTGGACGCTGAGCACGTCACTCTTTGTGACTGGACGAATGAGGGTGGAGCTCAAGAGGAGGGCACGCGGCCCATTGTTGACGCCTCTGGCCCCGCCCACCGTCCTCCGGCGGGTGGACTCTCACCGGCCGTGGCCAGCGTCGCCCGAGGGGAGGCCTGGGTGGGCCGCTCCCCACAACCGCCCCCTGCCCTTCCCGTCCGGGGCCTCCTCGGGCACCGCCACCGACTGCTGTCCCGCTCGGCGGCCACCTCACGCCGGGCCCCGTTGCCCTCGGCCTCCCGTCGGCGGCAGCGGGCTAGGCGGCCGCCACCTTCGCCTCCGGCGTCGCCGCAGCCCTGTCTGTCGCCTCCCCGGTAAGGTACTCCCTGGTGCCATGTCCGCCCCCGGAGATGGAGGCCAGGCCCCGGGGGGCCAGGAGAACCCCATGGATGAGGATGAGGCGGGGGCCCCGGCGGCCGGAGGGGGCAACGAGGTGGCCGGCGGCGAGGCGGGGGCCGGCAATGATGGAGTAGCCAGGGGCGATGAGGTGGCCGCTGGAGACGAAGCGGTCGGTGGCGACGGGGTGGCCGGAGACAGAGAACGGGTGGCTGGAGACGGAGAGGCAGTGGCCGGAGATGGAGACTGGGAGGCCGGAGA
>NW_024413739.1:0-4164 GCF_014898765.1 Herpailurus yagouaroundi | reverse complement strand
GATACCATATGGTTTCACTCTTATGTGGATCCTGAGAAACTTAACAGGAACCCATGGGGGAGGGGAAGGAAAAAAAAAAAAGAGGTTAGAGTGGGAGAGAGCCAAAGCATGAGACTGTTGAGAACTGAGAGCAAACTGAGGGTTGATGGGGTGTGAGAGGGAGGAGAGGGTGGGTGATGGGTATTGAGGAGGGCACCTTTTGGGATGAGCACTGGGTGTTGTATGGAAACCAATTTGACAATAAATTTCATATATAAATAAAAAATAAAAAAATGGGCAAAAGATATGAATAGACCTTTTTCCAGAGAAGACATACAGATGGTCGCAGACACATAAATAGATGTTCAATATTATTTATCGTCAAGGAAATGCAAATCAAAGGCACAATGAGATATCATCTCATACCTGTTCAGAATAGCTAAAATTAATAACACAGGAAACAATAGATGTTGGTGAGCATGCAGAGAAAGGGAAATCCTCTTACACTAATGGTGGGAATGCAAAATGGTTCAGCCACTCTGGAAAAACAGTATGGAGTTTCCTGAATAAGTTAAAAATATAACTATCCTACCCTCCAGAATTTATGCCATAAGCATTTACCCAAAGGATGGAAAAATGCTACTTGAAAGGGATACATATGTCTTGATGCTTATAGCAGAATTATTAAAATTATTCAAGTTATGGAAGGAGCTCAAATGTCCAATGACTGATGAATGTATAAAAATGTATATATATAGACACACACATATATTTATTTATTTACTTATATATTTATATTTATATTTATATTTAATTTATATTTATATCTATATTTATATTTATATTTATATTATATGTATGTATGTATGTATGTATGGAATAAAAACATACATACACTGGAATATTACTCAGCCTCATAAAAGGATGAAGTCTTGCCATTTGCAATGATGTGGATGGAGCTAGAGAGTATTATACTAAATAAAATAATTCAGTCAGATAAAGTCAAATGCCATATGATTTCAGTTATATGTTGCATTTAAGAAACAAACATAGAAAGAAAGAGAAGCAAACCAAGAAACAGACTCTTAACTATAAAGAGCAAACTGATGATTACCAGAAGAGAATTGGGTGGCAGGATGGTTTAAATAGGTGATGGGGATTAAGAAGGGCAGGTAGAGATATACAGACAATTGTTGTCAGTGCCTTTTTCTGTAGTTACAGGCCCCAGGAGTTTTTTGAGCAGGAGATGACACATAAGGAGTATTTCTCATGTATCAGCTTGTTACACTGTGTTTGGGCATGGGTCCATGTATAATGAAGTGAACTTTATGTGGACTTGGACTTTAGAAACTTGAACAGCACCCCCCAGAACTAGGATACAATTTAGAAATTATTGTCAGATATTAAGTAGTTGTCAATGGTATTAATGAAAATGATAGTGATGGCTAATGTAGACCATGAGGCAGTGTAGGGGATGAAGTATCTCATTTGGGTAAGATTATCCACCAGCCTTAGAGGAGGGTTTTAGGGAAGGTATGTATGTGTGTGTGTGAAGGCAGGGAATGGATTTCACTCCATCCATGTGTGTGTGTGAAGGGAGGGAGAGTGAGAAAGTAAGGGATAAAATATAGACCCAGAATATGTCCTAAGACCACTGAGAGTCTGGGAGATGAAGAAGTCAACCATCTGGAATATGAAATCATATTGTAAACTTTTTGATGGTGATTAAGGAGTGCACTTGTAATGAGCACCAGGAGTTGCATGAAAGTGTTGAATGACTATATTGTACGCCTGAATCTAATTTTACACTGTATGTTAACTAACTGGAATTTAGATAAAAAATTTTGAAAAATCAAGTTGTACACCTTAAATATATATATTTTTAATTGTCAATTATATCTCAATAAAGCTGGGAGGGTGGGGAATAAGCCAAGCTTCTCCTGCAAGTGGTCTCCTATTGAAGGTGTCTTGTTTGATGTAGGGTGTTATAGGTTCAATTGTGTCCCCAAAATATATGCTGAAGTCCCAACCCTTAGTACCTCAGAGTATGACCTTATTTGAAAATAGGGTTGTTGCAGATGTAATTAGTTAAGATGTGGTCATACTGTAATATGGCAGACCTTTAATCCAATATAAATGGTATCCTTATTAAAAAGAAGAAGAAGAAGAAGACAAGGGTGGGGGATAGAATCTCCTGGGATTACAAAGGTGGAGATTGAAGTAATCAGCTGCAAGCCAAGGAGCACAAAGGATGATGCCACTTCCTGAAGCTAGGAAGAGGCAAGAATGAATTCTACCTAGAGTCTCAGAGGAAGCATGGCTCTGCTGATACCTTAATTTTACACTTCTAACCTCTAGAACTGAGAAAATAAATTTATGTTTATTTAAGCCACCCACTTTTTGGTACTTTGTTATGGCAGCTCTAGGAAACTAATAGGTAGAGCCATCAAAGTCCCTGTGAATTGAGTTCAATTTAAAAAAAAATAATGTTTATTTATTTTTGAGAGAGAGAGACAGAGAGAGACACAGAGAAACAGAGCGCGAGCAGGGGAGGGGCAGAGAGAGGGGGACACAGAATCTGAAGCAGGCTCCAGGCTCTGAGTTGTCAGCACAGTCTTATGCAGGGCCCTGAACTCACGAACCACAATATTATGACCTGAGCCAAAGTCAGATGCTTAACTGAAATAAGCCACCCAGGCGCCGCAATTCAACTTTTTGAATGAGGTGTAGTGTCCAACAAGAGAGGCTGTGCATTAGTGGATGCTGTCAGCTACAAACCTGGCTTGGACATAGCAGCCCTTAACATGTAACACACATCTTCTCAGTGCTGCCCCTTGGTGGCTATGAAGTTCAGCTACATAGTCTTACATAGATTTATTGGTCTCCTGCCCATGTTAGATACTAGGGTTGGATAGTTGTAATGGTTTAGGACATGATGACTTTAAAAAATAAGGTATTCTTCATTGTTCCTGGCATTCTAGTGTCTCTTTCCTTTCACATTCAAACTTCATTAAATGATAATTATTTGTACTCACAATCTTGACTACTCTAACCTCTTCCACTATATGACTATGGTCATCCCCCTCCCCTCCACTCTCAGACCTCATAGTCCAATGTCCCAATTCCATTAGAACCCTGCTTTGTTAAAGAAATGATAAATAATCTCAAAATAAGGCTTCAGTTAATGATAGTCTTCATGTCCATGTTAGCAAGCATGTTTTATCAGGGTCTAACAAGGTTTCAACCCACAGGTCTCATAGATCTGTGAACCCCATATTTTTCCTCCTAGTTGGCTATTAATGTATAAACTGACCTGTGTTAAAATACTGGCACTCGAGCTTCTGATATTAAAATGCAACAAAAAAGGTAGGAACATCTAAAAAGAATCAGAAAACTTGTATTTGACATAAGATGTAATCATAATAAAATTTCATACATACAACCATTTTTATCAATAACTTTTCTTTCAATAGAACTTATGGGCAAACCTACATATGTCACTTTCTCAATCTCACTAAGACTGCGGCAACACCATTTGCATAACTCAGTCTACTTCCATTTGGATATGATTAATCACAATGCCATCTTGATCTTTCGTAAAATTATGGAATGTGAGATCCTGTAATGAACTTATATATCACCTAGTTCCACTCTTATTTCACAATAGGTAAAAATTGAGGCCCAGAAAGAGGAATTGGCTTATACAGGACTATTAGCTATTAAGATAAGACCTAGAATTGCAGGCTCCTGACTCCCAGTCTTAACATTCTTATACTTGGTCATACTGCTAATAAGGATCATCATCCAAAAACAAGTCCCAATGGGGTGAACATTGAGTTTCCAATTTCTTTTTTTTTTTTTTAATATATGAAATTTATTGTCAAATTGGTTTCCATACAACACCCAGTGCTCATCCCAAAAGGTGCCCTCCTCAATACCCATCACCCACCCTCTCCTCCCTCCCACCCCCCATCAACCCTCAGTTTGCTCTCAGTTCTCAACAGTCTCTTATGCTTTGGCTCTCTCCCACTCTAACCTCTTTTTTTTTTTCCTTCCCCTCCCCCATGGGTTCCTGTTAAGTTTCTCAGGATCCACATAAGAGTGAAACCATATGGTATCTGTCTTTCTCTGTATGGCTTATTTCACTTAGCATCACACTCTCCAGTTCCATCCACGTTGCTACAA
>NW_024413738.1:0-4424 GCF_014898765.1 Herpailurus yagouaroundi | reverse complement strand
CATGTGATATTTTCATGGGACCTAAAGGAATTTATACTTGGCGTTATGTCTTTAGATGACGAATATTATTACAAAATGAGTCACGCTTTGAGGAGGAGGCTGTGGGAGAGCCTCTCTCTGCCTGTCAAAGGAACGTTTGGGAAACACAGACCAGGTGGTCGGTCAAGCATGTGGGCTCCACAATTAAGTGTTCGCCTCTTGATTTTGGCTCAGGTCACGATCTCACGGTTCATGCGTTCGTGTTCTGCATCTGGCTCTGTGCTGAGGGGACAGAACCTGCTTGGGATTCTCTTTCTCTGTCTCTCTGCCCCTCCCCTGCTCTCTCTTTCAAAATACATAAATAAACTTAAAGAAGATGATTAAATGTGATAATCCCTGTAAAGCGTGTAGTACAGGGAAGTCGCACTGGTTAAAAACTGGTTGATAAACGAAATCCATGTGATTGTTCCCATTATGAATCAACTTCCAGGTGGGTGCATAGTGTGAACAATTCATTAAGGTACAATCTCTTTCTCCTCTGTAGTTCTTCAGAAAGAGGCCTCCTGAATAAGGGTTTACTGGTTCTTGAGTCAGTCTGGGAGGAACCAGAAACTATGTCAACAGCTCTGTCTTTCAACCCTTGGACCTTTCACTGAAGCCACCAGCGCCACCTGGAACCCAAAATGGATTCTAGAATCTCCTTTGCTGCTCATCAGACCCAGTCCTTTTCTTTGAGAAAATGCTTCTTTTGCTTTAGGGGTGGCTGCCCGGTGCATCCCTAAATCCTAGCTTGACTTAAACCCGTCCCCACCCACACTCTCTGTATTAAGTCAGCGTTTCTCACTGTAGATTTTTGTGTTAATCCCCACATTCACCAGGCCTGTGGGCTCCTACTCGGGGCAGAACGTGTTGTATCAACTTGCTTCCACCAGTGTGACGCCCAGGGAGTTGTCCTCACCTTATCCTAGTTCCGTGGACAAAGCTTCTAAGTGATGAATGTACGTCCACGAGACCTTTTGCTGTTTTCTGATGCACGGAGCCTCTTGGCACCCAAATGCTATCCAGACTTGTCCAACTTGGAGGTTCCTTCCACTTGTTGACCCCCTGGGAATTTCTAAAGCACTCGTCGGAACCTGCTCTAAACTATATCTTTGTTCCAGGGGACACGTCTTGGGCCAGACTAACTGCCGCCCCCTCTCCAACTGCCCGAAATTTCCTTTAGTGCGAGTCTGACTTGCTCCAAAGTCTGAAAACAGTAAAACTCCTCGCAGAGAAGACCAGTGAGAGGCATCACAGGGGATTAGGGCCTGGACGTGGCTGTGTTCTTTCAGGGTGAGATGTGGAAGCAATTTTTCTGGTGACAGGCTCATCCTCAGCGCAGATGATTGATAGATGACACAGACCTGAACAGTCATCTTAACAAATGGAAGTGCATGTGAGTCAAACCCATGTGCAGATGTGCAACAGCACTGGGGAATGGGGAAGACAGAAGTGACAATTGAAGACGTAGTGAGGTAGTATTTTGTGCTCCTTCTCTCGGCACAGAGAAAAGTCCAAGAATGTCAATTCTGGGAGAGGGTGTGGAACCGCAAAGTCTCTCACCTGTGGCTGGTGCATTGACCCCTGGAGCCATTTCTCTGGGAAATGAGTGGGTCTTACTTCCTCAAGTAAAATATTCACACACCTGATCACCTGTGACCTCTGGCAGGTTACTTCGCTACCCTGAATTTCAATTTCTACCTTCGAGTCAGAAATCAGTCAATAGACTCTTAAGATTTGCTCGAAGGCAGTACAGGACATCCACAGAGTGACCGTGCAAGCCGGAGCCAGCAAAGCCATCTTCATGCTCACCCAGGAAAAATATGATTCTTTCGTGACATCTGGGAAATTTTGTGAAAATATTAAAAACGCTCTCACTACAAGGTATTTATCCAAAGGGTACAAAAATGTTGATTCGAAGGGGCACACGCACCCCAGTGTTTCTAGCAGCGCTATCAACAATCGCCAAATTATGGAAAGAGTCTAAATGTCCATCAATTGATGAATGGATAAAGAAGATGTGGTGGATATAGATAGATATAGATGCAGATGTAGATACAGATATAGGTATAGATACAGACATAGATATACACAATGGACTATTACTCGTAGATGAAAAAGAATCAAATCTTGCCATTTGCAGCAACATGGATGGAACTAGAGTGTATTATGCTAAGCGAAATAAGTCAGGCAGAGAAAGACAAATACCATATGATTTCACTCCTCTGTGGAATTTAAGAAGCGACAGATGAACATTAGGGAAGAGAAGGAAAAATAAGACAAAAACAGTGAGGGAGGCAAACCATAAGAGACTCTTACACACAGAGAACAAACTAAGGATTGCTGGAGGGGGTAGTGGGGGCGGTTATACGGGGGATGGGCCTTAAGGAAGGCACCTGTTGGGGTGAACTCTGGGTGTTATATGTAAGAGATGAATCACTGGGTTCTACTCCTGAAGCCAAGACTACACTGTACGTTAAGTAACTTCAATTAAGATAAATAAATAAATAAATAAATAAATAAATAAATAAATAAAATTGTGAACTAACTTGAATTAAGATAAATAAATAAATAAATAAAATTGTGAACTAACTTGAATTAAGATAAATAAATAAATAAAATTGTGAACTAACTTGAATTAAAATAAATAAATAAATAAATAAATAAATAAAATTGTGAACTTGAATTAAGATAAATAAGTAAATAAAACAATTGTTAATTAACTTGAATTAAGATAAGTAAATAAATAAATAAGTAAAATTGTTAACTAACTTGAATTAAGATAAATAAATAAATAAATAAAATTGTGAACTTGAATTAAGATAAATAAGTAAATAAAAAAATTGTTAACTAACTTGAATTAAGATAAGTAAATAAATAAATAAATAAATAAAATTGTTAACTAACCTGAATTAAGATAAATAAATAAATAAATAAATAAAATTGTTAACTAACTTGAATTAAGATAAATAAATAAATAAATAAATAAATAAATAAATAAAATTGTAAAAAATGCTCTCACTGTTGGTTATAAATAATAAAGAACAGTGAAATGAATGTTTTCTAGCACACTGGAATTTAACCATTAAGAACACTGAAAGTGAGTGTTTTCTGTCTTTTTTAAGCATGTGTTAAGAGGGGTTTGGGCGGCATTTCCCTCTCCTCTTGGCGTAGCTCAGGACAGGGAACCAACATCTTTTCTGGGCCTCAGCAAACTGCCTGTGCTTCCTACGTTTGGGTCAGCTCCCAGCACTTTTTCCTCTGTGCTGGCCGTGTTTCGAGGTACCTCTGCACGCACCTTCAGTGGGAAGACTCTTCCAGGCCTCATTCCTTCCGCGACACCCACAACCTCTTCGTCACAACCACCATCTTGGTTTGTAGGGAGAAGATGCCACAGCTCCCCCCACCCCAGGGGCACATCTGCCAAATGGCAACGTGGTGCACGGTCCCTCCTCTGTTGTCTCTTCCTCCCTCACCCCAGGCTTAACTTTCCCTTCCAGCACCTTCATTGCTCATCACTTGGCCACGCTGTCCCCCTTCCTGAATGATTCTGTCTTCTGGTCACCTGTTTTGGTAGCACGTCAGGCTCATCATCATGGGAGACAAAGGGGCACCACAGGGAATCTTTTCTGTCTCTGCACCCAGGAGGCTGGCTCCTGGCCCCAGTGCTGTGTGTGATGTCCAGGCTGACCATAGACAGTTGCACAGGCCTGCAGGAGAGGCCCCCACCCATGTCAGGCTGGAGGCTCAGCCTATGGGGTTGAGATGTTGGCAGAACAGAAGGAGAATGGAGAATGCATTTATCCTAATGTCCTCATTTTAGAGGGGGAGTCTCGGGGGTCAGGGGATTCATGACTGAGGACCCCAGCACCGTGCCCGGAACAGCGTCAGGAATCCACCGCAGAGCAGCCTTTGCTGAACGTGCCCAGTAGGAGGGGAGTTAGGATGGAGGGGAAAATCCAAATCTGCTGCTCCACACCATGTCTGGGGAACCCTTGCCGTCCACTCTCACCGAGACTCCCTTTCTGTGGGCGGTGCCGTTTGGATCCCTGATAAAGGATCAATTACTAAACTTGCTTCACCAGGGAATTTTCTTGCAAGCGTCTTCCACTTTGAGAAAACCTGATTGGGTGGAGTTCCCGGGCTCACACATAGGCGTGCACCCTGTTGTAACACTTGCTGGCTGACCATTGCTTTGCCTAAGTCTCAACTCTTGTTTCTGTCTCTCTCTCTCTCTTTGTAAAATGAACAAATCTCTTGTAAAATAGCTAATGCTTACTTACTTTTGATGAGAAGTTAATTATTTAAATTCTGTAAAAAAAAAGGAGCAAATGTAATCCAACGGAAGATTGGATAGGCTTTGCAACAAATGGTGCTGGTCTAAAATCAAAACAAAACAAAAACAG
>NW_024413737.1:0-1013 GCF_014898765.1 Herpailurus yagouaroundi | reverse complement strand
CTCAATTTAGACCCACGTAGGTTCCGCTTAGAAAGCATTTTGTGTTCCTTACCAGTTTCCTTACCAGTTCTTGCTACAGGTCCAAGTTTGAAAAAAGGACTTTTCTCCCCAAGAAACCTTTGTTGGCCAATCCTCTAATCTACACTTTGTCCCGTGTGCCATTCCTTCTCATAACATTTAGTCTTTTTTTTAACAGCATTTGCCACACGTTGTAATTACACCTGGACCATTTGTAGCTAAGGATTGAAACATCCTGTATATATGGAGCGTGCATGTTGGATTATCACTGTGTACTTGGACAATATGTGTATCCACGATGCCTTAAATAGGGGATGTTTAACTATCTCCTGGTGTGGTAGCCTGCAATATACATTCAAGTCTTCAATAATCTCTACCACCAAATTTAGTATACATATACAAAAAAGGAAGGGTCACGTCCTCAGGTATAGAAGAAACATTTTGCCTCGTTGATAGCTTCTATGGTATAGCTTACATTTTGACCTACATAAGACCCCACCCTCTGGATACAGTGGGTATGGATGTAGTGACAACTATGAGCAAATCAAAACAAAATACAGTGTTTATGGAGTGTAATGTGCCAGGAGTTTTTCCACACGTTTTACAGGCATTACCTATAATCTCACCACTATACTGGACACAGGCCTTACACTTCCCCTTTACAAATTGGAAAAGCAAACTTGGAGGTATCATTTGCCTACAATCTAAGATCTGCCTGGTAGAAGAAATCGATGGGGCCAAAGAATTTAAAAAATCCGCAATTTTGCCCAAGGTAACCTCTGGGAAATCAGAAAATGAGCGGCTTTTATAAGTGCAGCTGCCTAGAGCTTTTCAGAGGAGCTGTCTGTTTGGAGCTGGGGCTTTGGCGCCATCACATCTCCAGGATCTCACTACCAGGAGTAACCCCCATTGTTGGGAAGGGCAAGGACATCCATCCATGGCAACTTAAGGTGTTTTAACCCCTGTCAAGATAGTGCAAGCCTCCAATTACTTCA
>NW_024413736.1:0-2261 GCF_014898765.1 Herpailurus yagouaroundi | reverse complement strand
TACCACGGAGAGCACTGAATAATGTATAGAATTATCAACTCGCTATTTTATACACCTGAAACTAAAATAACACTGTATGTAATCTATACTTCAGTAATAGAAAATTAAAAATGAAAAAAAAAGGTCATCTATTACCGTTGTTATCTGGGAAATAAAAAAAAGAGAGAATATGTTGGATATTTGATAGTTATTTTAGCCTGCCTTAAAATATGTACCAATTAAGATGCTGTATCAAGACATACCCATGGTGATGGGGAAGACATCTAGGCATAAAACAATAGGGCATATTAAGGAATTTGCTGATAGTTGATCATGAGGGTGTCTAAGGGCATGAACAATTGGCCCAGGACCAGTAAAGATGCAAAGGTGGGGGCAGGGTGTGGATGGGAAAGGTGTTTTCTCTCATGCTGCAGTGTGGGGGAACCACAGCTTGGAAGGCAGTGATGTAATAACTTTTGCATGTTACAAAGTCCACTCTAAGGGAAGTAGAGATATGAGCTCCGTCATGAGGCTCCACTGATGCCAAGCAAAGATACAGAAGGGTGCGGCATAGAGGAAATGTAGTTGCCATAGTATCCACAGAGGTGAGTTACTAATTCAATCATACTGTTGAGGGAATGAGAAGAATTACACTAGGATAAAGAATAAAAAAGTGGAGAAGGAAATTATGGGAACATGTGCTCGTTTGTGGTTCTTTGTGAGATAACCTCTTCACAAAGCGTAGGACACAGTCAAGAATTGGAATGACTCAATTTCTCATTTTTACTTATACCCTCTCCCTTTATTCAGTGTGATTTTTCTCTACTGTGTAATGCCTGAACCTCTTGTCTCCTTCCTACTCCAACCTTGCCTAATTAATACCTACTCACTCTTTAAGGATTAGTTCAAGATACCACCCCATCTGAAAAGTCCCTTTCAACACTTCACCTCCTACCCCTGAAGGCTGAGTTACATCGATTTTCCCTTCACACTCTCCTCATGCTCCGTGCATCTTTGGACCATTACACCATAATTTCTGTCTCCCCTACATGATTGTAAGCTCCTTTTGATTGTAAGCGCCTTGTGAGTAGGGTCTACCCCCTCATCTCTAATGTCCCAAGCATATAGCATAATGCTTCGTAGGACTCAGTTGGCTCTCAGTGATTGCCGAATGAATTAATGAATCTAGAGTGGGAATAGGAACATTTTTGTCTCTCATATTGGGGTTGGGGTTGAAAGTTGTGTTGAAAGGTGTCATTATGAGGTCTGAGTGAGAGTTAGAAGGTGTCTACAATCTACGTTCTATCTTTGAGACAAGAGCCATTTGCCAGGGAACGGTGAAAAAGATAAGTTGAGGGAAATGATGGAGGTATGGAATAGCTGCTGTGGGGAGAAGACCGCTTAAGATTGGCAAGAAGCTCTGGGGGTATGTTGACATCCGCAACCATAAAATTAGAGTGAGTGACCCTAGTGACTGTGAGTCCCTGTAACAGTTCACTGGGCTGAGTGAGACAGAGGATGGGCTGACAGAGTGGAGGACTCATCCAAGCTTCAAGGCCACCAAAGCAGATGCAGCAGAGGACTAGGACGTTCCAGCACAAAGTGACATACTGAGGTGTATACACTACATTTGGAAGGGAAGTGGAGCCACAAGGGATGATATGCAGGGAAATGAGAGGGAGGAAGGAGGGACCACAAGTCTCTATCAGGCTGAAGAAGAGAAGTTGTGAAGTCGACTAGCGAGACACCTGGTTACGGGAGGTGATCTTCTCAGATATTGGCACGTTAAGCTTGACATTCTAGCAAGAGACATCTGGATGATCATAGAGCTCAGAGTACCATCACTGAAGTTAGCTACGGGAGGTAACTGACTCTTAATGTTGTAGGAGCCACAAAATTTGAAGAATCCTGAAGCTACATTGCTAGAGCAATTTTACCAGGATTCTGAAATTGCCCACAACAGAGATAGGAGCAACGTGAGAAGAAAGTAGTGTAGGAAGGAACTCCAGAAATTTCCATGAAGAAAAGGGTGGCACTCTGGGATTGAATAGATGGACTAAGGAGGTGAAGGCAGGAATTTCAGGGGAGTAGAAAGATCATGGCTTGGAGGTGGTAACAAGGGGCCTGTAGATCACTATCCAGCCTCTCCCTTAATCCTGAAGGAATGTTCTCTCTGCTGGAGCAATGTTTCCAACCTCTAGATCCTACACAGCATTTATGTTTGTTCCTCATTCAGGCATCTTGATTCTGCTTGCTGAGTCATCACTTAAATGGAGTCCCCA
>NW_024413735.1:0-1555 GCF_014898765.1 Herpailurus yagouaroundi | reverse complement strand
TCTCTGTCCCAAAAATAAATAAACGTTGAAAAAAAAATTTTTTTTGTTTTAAAAAAGGGGAAGTACCATGTTTCCCCAATGGGAAAGTTGAGGACTAGAAAGTTGTCAATGCTCCCCCAAACTAATTTATGAATTTTGAAATGATTTCAACCAAAATCTGAGTGGTGTGGGGAGAGGGGAAGAGAGACTCCAAAATTCATTTGTAAAAAGAAACTATTTAAAATGTTCTGAAGGTACAGGATATAGCAAGTTCTCATTCCTGTAAAAAAATAAAATGGGAGAATGTGTATAAGTATTTCACCGTGCACATGTGGAGACCTATGAAGCTAAAAACACCGGCTCCCTGTGGAGAGGGGACCTGGGTGATTGAGGGACAGGATAGGAGGGAAATTTTTCATTGTACACCCTTTTGTACTTTTAGGATTTCGACCCACGTCAGTGTATCACTTAATTTTAAAAACCTGATATTTAAAAAGGAAAGAAGAGGGGCACTTAGGTGGCTCATTCGGTGGAGCGTCTGACTCTTGATATCAGCTCAGGTCATGATCCCAGGGCTGTGGGATTGATCCCCACATCAGGCTCAGCACTGAGTGTGGAGCCCACTTAAGATTCTCTCTCTCCCTCTGCCCCTCTCCCCTGCCTGTGCTCTCTCTCTCTCAAATAAAATAATAAAAATAAATATAAAAAGGAAAAAAGAATACTCTCTACCATACAAACTAACAAGCAACTATAGTTAAAAGTGTGGTATTGGCCTATACACAGCTAGGTCAATAAAAAAGGGTATAAATTTTAGACAAAGACCCAAAAGTATGTGTAAGAATTTAGTACATAATCAGGGTGCCTGGGTGGCTCAGTCGGTTGAGCATCTAAATCTTGATTTTGACTCAGGTCGTGATCCCAGGGTTGTGGGATTGAGCCCCACATTGGGCTCTGGGTGGAGCCTACTTAGGATTCTCTCTCCCCTCCCTCAGTCCCTCTCCCCTGCTTGTCCTCTCTCACTCTCTCTAAAAATAAAAAGAAAGAAGCTCTACATCCAACATGGGGCTTGAACTCATGACCCCAAGATCAAGAGTCACATACTCTACCAACTGAGCCAGCCAGATGCCCCAATAAGGAATACTGTAAAGGGTAAAACCTTAAAACCATTAAAAAGGCTTAAGGAAAATATAGACAAATGTTTATGTACTCCAGGGGAGGGGACAGATTTTTTATTTTTACCAAGCCCCCAAAGACAGAATATATAAGAATTTATGTAAGAGTAAAGGAAACCATAAAGAAGTGAAATGTATTTAACAACATAAAAAGTTTACATTTAAATAGGTCCAAAATCACAATAACAAAAATTAAAATGCAAAAAAATAAGGAATATTCCTTCAACAATATACAACCATAAAAGGGTTACTATCTTTCAACGTTTATTTATTTTTGTGACAGAGAGAGACAGAGCATGAATGGGGGAGGGGCAGAGAGAGAGGGAGACACAGAATCGGAAACAGGCTCCAGGCTCTGAGCCATCAGCCCAGAGCCTGACGCGGGGCTCGAACTCACGGACCGC
>NW_024413734.1:0-1750 GCF_014898765.1 Herpailurus yagouaroundi | reverse complement strand
ATCGACGCGTGTGGCCTTGTCAGCCAAAGACGGATCCTGACCGGCACTGTCCCTTGTGCCCTCAACTCAGCCCTTCGCGGAGACCACTGCCCTGCTGAGGGTTCGGCGCCAGGAGCCTCCTGGGTGCTAACCCTAACCCTGACCCTACCCCAAACCGGGACCCTCCACGGAAACCTAAGCCTGCCTCGATCCCTAACCCTGCAATTGTGCCGCCTTCTGGCACAGACCTCACTTCAGCCCTCGAGGGAGATCACGAGACCGGCGTCGTTTCGGCCCTGGCGAAGTCCCTAGCCCGAACCCTAACCCTAGATAAGGCTGTCTCCCCATGGGACCCAATCCTAACGTTTGACAACATCACGCGCCTGGAGTCCAGATGCGGGACATGCTGACTCGTCATGGAAACTGGAAGCTCCCCATTTCGTTTCCCAGGCAAGCCTGCAGCTGTCCGAGAGGAATCCAGAGGCCCCCTCGACCAGGGGCGATCGACGTGTATGGCCTTGGCAGCCAAAGATGGATCCTGACCAGCACCGTCTCCAGTGCCCTCAACTCAGACCTTGACGGATACCGCTGCACTGCTGATAGTTCGACGCCTGGAGCCTCCTGGGATCTAACCCTAACCCTAACCCTACCCCGAACCTGGAACTTCCACCGAAACCTAAGCCTCCCTCGAACCCTAACCTTGCAATTGAGCCGCCTTCTGGCATGGGCCCTCACTTCAGCCCTCATGGGAGATCACGAGACTGGAGTCGCTTCGGCCCTAGCGACGTCCCAGGCCCGTACCCTAACCCTAGCTAAGGCTCTCTCCCCATGGGGACCCAATTCCAACCTCTGACAACATCACTCGTGTGAGGTCCAGAGGCAGTGTAGACTGACTCGGCATGGAAGCTGGAAGCTCCCCAGGTCGTTTCGCAGGCCCGGCTTCAGCTGCCCGTGAGGATTCCGGAGGCCTCCTCGACCAGCGGCGGTTCGACGAGTGTGGCCTTGGCAGCCAAAGACGGATCCTGACCGGCACCGTCCCTTGTGCCCTCAACTCAGCCCTTCGCGGAGACCACTGCCCTGCTGTGGGTTCGGCCCTGGAGCCTCCTGGGAGCTAACCCTAACCCTAACCCTACCCCGAACCGGGAACCTCCACCGAAACCTAAGCCTCCCTCGAACCCTAACCCTGCAATTGAGCCGCCTTCTGGCATGGGCCCTTACTTCAGCCTTCGAGTGAGATCACGAGACCGGATTCGCTTCTGCCCTGTCGACGTCCCTAGCCCGAACCCTAACCCTAGCTAAGGCTGTCTCCCCATGGGACCCAATTCTAACGTCTGACAACATCACGCACCTGGAGACCAGATGCGGGGCAGGCTGACTCGGCATGGAAGCTGGAAGCTCCCCATGTCGTTACCCAGACCAGCCTACAGCTGTCCGAGAGGATTCCAGAGGTCTCCTCCACGAGGGGTGATCGACGTGTATGTCCTTGGCAGCCAAAGACGGATCCTGACCAGCAACGTCCCTTGTGTTCTCAACTCAGCCCTTCGCGGAGACCACTGCCCTGCTTAGGGTTCGACGGCTGGAGCTTCTTGGGTGCTAACACTAACCCTAACCCTAACCCAACCCGGGATCCTCCACGGAAACATAAGCCTGCCTCGATCGCTAACCCTGCAATTGAGCCGCCTTCTGGCAGAGGCCCTCACTTCAGCCCTCGACGGAGATCACGAGACCACAGTCGCTTCGGGACTGGCGACCTCCCTAGTCCGAACCCTAA
>NW_024413733.1:0-1138 GCF_014898765.1 Herpailurus yagouaroundi | reverse complement strand
GATATGTCATTTGCAAATATCTTTTCCCATTCCGTTGGTTGCCTTTTAGTTTTGTTGGTTGTTTCCTTTGCTGTGCAGAAGCTTTTTATCTTCATAAGGTCCCAGTAATTCACTTTTGCTTTTAATTCCCTTGCCTTTGGGGATGTGTCAAGTAAGAGATTGCTACGGCTGAGGTCAGAGAGGTCTTTTCCTGCTTTCTCCTCTAAGGTTTTGATGGTTTCCTGTCTCACATTCAGGTCCTTGATCCATTTTGAGTTTATTTTTGTGAATGGTGTGAGAAAGTGGTCTAGTTTCAACCTTCTGCATGTTGCTGTCCAGTTCTCCCAGCACCATTTGTTAAAGAGACTGTCTTTTTTCCACTGGATGTTCTTTCCTGCTTTGTCAAAGATGAGTTGGCCATACGTTTGTAGGTCTAGTTCTGGGGTTTCTATTCTATTCCATTGGTCTATGTGTCTGTTTTTGTGCCAATTCCATGCTGTCTTGAAGATTACAGCTCTGTAGTAGAGGCTAAAGTCTGGGATTGTGATGCCTCCTGCTTTGGTCTTCTTCTTCAAAATTACTTTGGCTATTCGGGGCCTTTTGTGGTTCCATATGAGTTTTAGGATTGCTTTTCTAGTTTCGAGAAGAATGCTGGTGCCATTTTGATTGGGATTGCATTGACTGTGTAGATAGCTTTGGGTAGTATTGACATTTTGACAATATTTATTCTTCCAATCCATGAGCCGGGATTGTCTTTCCATTTCTTTAAATCTTCTTCAATTCCCTTCATAAGCTTTCTATAGTTTTCAGCATACAGATCCTTTACATCTTTGGTTAGATTTATTCCTAGGTATTTTATGCTTCTTGGTGCAATTGTGAATGGGATCAGTTTCTTTATTTGTCTTTCTGTTGCTTCATTGTTAGTGTATAAGAATGCAACTGATTTCTGTACATTGATTTTGTATCCTGCAACTTTGCTGAATTCATGTATCAGTTCTAGCAGCCTTTTGGTGGAGTCTATCGGATTTTCCATGTATAATATCATGTCATCTGCAAAAAGCGAAAGCTTGACTTCATCTTTGCCAGTTTTGATGCCTTTGATTTCCTTTTGCTGTCTGATTGCTGATGCTAGAACTTCCAGCACTATGTTAAACAACAG
>NW_024413732.1:0-1067 GCF_014898765.1 Herpailurus yagouaroundi | reverse complement strand
CAACCCTCAGTTTGCTCTCAGTTCTCAACAGTCTCTTATGCTTTGGCTCTCTCCCACTCTAACCTCTTTTTTTTTTTTTTCCTTCCCCTCCCCCATGGGTTCCTGTTAAGTTTCTCAGGATCCACATAAGAGTGAAACCATATGGTATCTGTCTTTCTCTGTATGGCTTATTTCACTTAGCATCACACTCTCCAGTTCCATCCACGTTGCTACAAAAGGCCATATTTCATTTTTTCTCATTGCCACGTAGTATTCCATAGTGTATATAAACCACAATTTCTTTATCCATTCATCAGTTGATGGACATTTAGGCTCTTTCCATAATTTGGCTATTGTTGAGAGTGCTGCTATGAACATTGGGGTACAAGTGCCCCTATGCATCAGTACTCCTGTGTCCCTTGGATAAATTCCTAGCAGTGCTATTGCTGGGTCATAGGGTAGGTCTATTTTTAATTTTCTGAGGAACCTCCACACTGCTTTCCAGAGCGGCTGCACCAATTTGCATTCCCACCAACAGTGCAAGAGGGTTCCCGTTTCTCCACATCCTCTCCAGCATCTATAGTCTCCTGATTTGTTCATTTTGGCCACTCTGACTGGCGTGAGGTGATACCTGAGTGTGGTTTTGATTTGTATTTCCCTGATAAGGAGTGACGCTGAACATCTTTTCATGTGCCTGTTGGCCATCCGGATGTCTTCTTTAGAGAAGTGTCTATTCATGTTTTCTGCCCATTTCTTCACTGGGTTATTTGCTTTTCGGGTGTGGAGTTTGGTGAGCTCATTATAGATTTTGGATACTAGCCCTTTGTCCGATATGTCATTTGCAAATATCTTTTCCCATTCCGTTGGTTGCCTTTTAGTTTTGTTGGTTGTTTCCTTTGCTGTGCAGAAGCTTTTTACCTTCATATGGTCCCAGTAATTCACTTTTGCTTTTAATTCCCTTGCCTTTGGGGATGTGTCGAGTAAGAGATTGCTACGGCTGAGGTCAGAGAGGTCTTTTCCTGCTTTCTCCTCTAAGGTTTGGATGGTTTCCTGTCTCACATTCAGGTCCTTGATCCATTTTGAGTTTA
>NW_024413731.1:0-9342 GCF_014898765.1 Herpailurus yagouaroundi | reverse complement strand
TAGATAAAGAAAATTATATATATATATATATATATATATACACAATGGAATATTATTGTAATAATTATAAAAAATGTTGCCAATAATCATAGAGGTGCATGTATACATTTGAATTATTGTTTTTATAGTTATTGGGTAAATATCCAGTAGCATGATTACTGGATCATAGGGTAGTTCTATTTTTAGTTTTTTGAGGAACCTCCATACTGTTTTCCAGAGTGGCTGCACCAGTTCACTTTCCCACTAACAGTGCAAGAAGGTTATTTTTTCTCCACATCCTTGCTTGTTGTTTCTTGTGTTTTGTGTTATTTTTTTTTAATTTTTTTTTCAACGTTTATTTATTTTTGGGACAGAGAGAGACAGAGCATGAACGGGGGAGGGGCAGAGAGAGAGGGAGACACAGAATCGGAAACAGGCTCCAGGCTCTGAGCCATCAGCCCAGAGCCTGACACGGGGCTCGAACTCACGGACCGCGAGATCGTGACCTGGCTGAAGTCGGACGCTTAACCAACTGCGCCACCCAGGCGCCCCAATGGAGAGATCATCTAAGCAGAAAATCAACAAGGAAACAATGCCCTTGAGTGACACAGTGAACCAGATGGACTTTATGGATATATTCAAAACATTTCATCATAAAGCAACAGAATACACATTCTTCTTGAGGGCGCATGGAACATTCTCCAGAATACATCACATACTGGGTCAAATATCAGTCCTCAACAGGTAAAAAGATCAAGATCATACCATTCATAGTTTCATATCACAAGGCTATGAAACCTGAAATCAACCACAAGAAAAAAACTGAAAAGGACTCCAACACATGGAAGTTAAAAAAACATCCTACTAAATAATGAATAGGTCAACAAAGAAATTAAAGACTTGCTGAAGAATGAAATTGGACCACTTTCTTAAACCATACACAAAAGTAAATTCAAAATGGATGAAAGACCAAAATATGAGAAGGAAACCATCAAATTCCTAGAGGAGAAAACAGGAAACAACCTCTTTCATCTCAGCAAAAACAACTTCTTACTAGACATGTCCCAGGAGGCAAGGGAAATGAAAGCAAAAATGAACTATTGGAGCCTCATCAAGATTAAAATCTTCTGCCCAACGAAGGAAACAATCAGCAAAACTAAAAGGCAACTGATAGAATGGGAGAAGATATGTGCAAATGACATATCAGATAAAGGCTTTGTATCCAAAATCTATAAAAAACTTATCAAATTCAACACCCCCCCAAAAAACCCAAATAATACAGTGAATAAATGGGAAGGAGACATCAATAGACACTTTCCCAAAGAAGACATCCAAGATAGCTTACAGACCCATGAAAAGATGCTCAACATCACCCATCATCAGAGAAATACAAATCTAAATCCTAATGAGGTACCACCTCACACCTGTCAGAATAGCTAAAATTAACAACTCAGGAAACAACAGATGTTGGCACAGATGCAGAGAAAGGGGAACCCTTTTGCATTTTTGGTGGGAATGCAAACTGGTATAGACACTCTGGAAAACAGTATGGAGGTTCCTCAAAAAATTAAAAATAGAACTACCCTATGACCCTCCAATTGCATGACTAGATATTTATCCAAAGGATACAGGCGTTCTGATTTGAAAAGGTACAGGCACCCATATGTTTATAGCAACACTATCAACAAAAGCCAAACTGTGGAAGAAGCCCAAATGTCCATTGACTGACAAATGGATAAAGAAGATGTGGTGTATATATAATGGAATATCACTTGGCAATCAAAAGGATGTAATCTTGCCATTTTCATCAATGTGGATGGAACTAGAGTGTTTTATGCTAAGCAAAATAAGTCAGTCAGAGAAAGACAAATATATGATTTCACTCATGTGGAATTTAAGAAACACAACACATTAACGAACACAGGGGAAAGGAAGGAAAGATAAGATAAAAACATAAAGGAAGACAAACCATAAGAGACTCTTAAATACAGAGACAGACTGGGAATTGTTAAAGGGGAGGTAGGTGGTGGTTGGGCTAAATGGGTGATGGGCATTAAGGAGGGCACAAGTCAGGATGAGTGTTATATGTAAATGATGAATCACTGGGTTCTATTCCTGAAATCAATACAATCTGTATGTTAACTTACTTGAAAAATAAAAAAAAAATAATAATAATGTTGGCCTTATAGCTTAATTACAGAGTTTTCCTTTCTCTTCTATTATTTGGAATAGTTGAGAAGAATAGGTATTAGCTCTCCTTTTAATGATTTTTAGAATTCACCTGTGAAGCTGCGTGGTCCTGGACTTTTGTTTTATGGGAGTTTTTTTATTATTGATTCAGTTTCACTGCTGGCATTCCATCTGTTCAAATTATCTTTCTTTCTGATTAAATTTTCTGATCTTACATGTTTATAGGGATTTATGCATTTTTCTAGGTTGTCCACTTAGTTTACATGTAATTTTCATAATATTCTCTTAAAATTTTGCACTGTTGGGAAAATTTTGTTTATTTCTGAGGTGGTGTTTGTGACTTCTCCCTTTTTATTTTTGATTTTATTTATTTCAGTGTTCTCTTTCTTTTTTGATGAGTCTGGCTAAAGGTTATTCATTTAGTTGATTCTTTCAAAGTACCAGCTCCTGGTTTCATGATCTGTTCTCTGTCTCTGTCTCTCTCTCTCTTTCTCTCTCTCCCTCTCCCTCTCCCTCTCCCTCCCTCCCTCTCTTTAGTTTGTATTTTGTTTATTCCTGCTCTTTTATTATTTCCTTCCTTCTACTAGTTTTGGGTTTTGTTTTTGTTGTTCTGTTTCTATCTCCTTTAGGTACAAGCTTAGGTTGTTTGGGACTTTTCTGGCTTCTAGAGGTAGGCCCTTATAACTATAAACTTCCTTCTTAGAATTGCTTTTGCTGCATTCCAAGGATTTTGGAATATTGTGTTTTTATTTTTATTTGTATCCATGTATTTTTTTTATTTTGTCTTTGATTTCTTGACTGACTTCCTCAATATTTAGTAGCATGTTATTTGACCTCTGTGTATTTGTGTGCTTTCCAGGTTTATCTTATGATTTATTGCTATTTCATAGCATTGTGGTCAGAAAAGATACATGGTATGACTTTGATTTCTTTGATTTTTTTGTGAATTGTTTTCTTACCTAATTAATATGTGATGTATTCTCCAGAATTTTCTATGTGAACTTTTAAAAGAATGTGTATTCTGATGTTTTAGGTTGGAATGTGCTGGATATACCTGTTAAATCCATTTACTCCAGTGTGTCATTCAAAGGCATTGTTTCCTTTTGATGTTCTGTTAGATAATCTACCCATTCATGTAAGTGGGATGTTAAAGCCTTTTATTATTATTGTATTGCTATCAGTTACTTCCTTCATGTTTGTTATTAACTGCATTATGTATTTGCTCCATGTTGGGTGCATACATATTTACAATTGTTATATCTTCTTGTTGTATTGTACCATTTTAGATTATATAATATCCTTCTTTACACTTTCTTATTGCCTCTGTTTTAAATTCTATTTTTTCTGATATCAATATGGATACTTTCTTTTCACTTCCATTTGTGTGATAAATGTTTCTCCATCCCTTCACTTTCAGACTGAATGTGTCGTTAGGTCTTAAAAGCATCTCTTGTAGGCAGGATATAAATGGGTCCTGCTTTTTCATCAATTCAGTAACCCTATGTTTTTATAATATGTATGTATTTATTTATTGCCATTTTGTTACCTGGTTTATGATTGTTTTTATAGTTCCTCTCTGTTCCTTTCTTCTCTTACTCTCTTCTCTCATGATTAGTTGCGTTTATTTATTGAAACAAATGGATGCCTTACTCTTTATTTTTTGCATATCTATTAATGTTTTTTTTAATTTGTTGTTATCATTTGGCTCAAATCTAACATCCACTACATATGGCAGTCTATGTTATCCAGATGGTTGCTCAATTTTTAACTCACTCTTTACTCCTCTCCCTTACACATTTCAGGTATTTGGCATCATATTTTACATCCTTTTATTTTGTGCTTCTCTTGACTGATTTTTACATATAGTTAATTTTATTGTTTTGCTTTTGTGCTTCCTAGTTTCTTACATTTAATTATTTCTTTTTCCACTCATAGAGTCCCGCTTAAAATTTCTTGTAGGACTGGCTTATTGGTCATGAATTCCTTTAATACTTATTTGTGAAAATGTATCTCTCCTTCTATTCTGAATTACAGCCTTGCTGGATAGAGTATTCTTGCCTGCAGATTTTTCCTTTTTAGCACTTTTAATATATCATGCCAGTCCCCTCTGTCCTGCAAAGTTTCTGCTAAAAATTCAGCTGATATACTCATGGGGATTCCTTTTTATGTAACTGTCTTCTCTTGCACCATTTAAAATTATTATTATTATTATTATTTGCCATTTTAATTACTGTGTCTTGGTATGGACCTCCTTGGGTTGAATTTGTTGGAAGATGTCTCTGCTTCCTGAATCTGAATCTGTTTCCCTCCCCAGATTTGGGGCGTTTTCAGCTATTATTTCCTCAGATATATTTTCTTCCCCCATTTTTCTCTCTTATAATTCTGGCACCTTAAAAATGTGAATGTTGTCATGGTTTATGGTGTCACTGAGTTCTCTAATTATATTATCATTATGCAGTATTAGTTTGTCTCTCACCTGTTCAACTTGATTTCATTTTCAATTACTCTATCCTCCAGGTCACTGATACATGACTCTGCTTCCTGTAGCCTACTATTTATTCCTCCTTTTGTACTTTTAATTTCATTTATTGAGTTATTCATTTCATATGTTATTTTTTATCTCTTTATTAAGGGTCTCACTGATGTCCTCCACCTTTGTTGAAGTCCAATGACTATCTCTATGATCATTACTTTAAATTTTGTATCAGTACCCCAATGTTCATAGCAGCACTCTCAACAATAGCCAAATTATGGAAACAACCTAAATGTCCATCAACTGATGAATGGATAAAGAAATTGTGGTTTATATACACAATGGAGTACTACGTGGCAATGAGAAAGAATGAAATATGGCCCTTTGTAGCAACGTGGATGGAATTGGAGAGTGTGATGCTAAGTGAAATAAGCCATACAGAGAGAGACAGATACCATATGTTTTCACTCTTAGGTGGATTCTGACAAACTTGACAGAAACCCATGGGGGAGGGGAAGGGAATAAAAAAAGAGGTTAGAGTGGGAGAGAGCCAAAGCATAAGAGACTCTTAAAAACTGAGAACAAACTGAGGGTTGATGGGGAGTGGGAGGGAGGGGAGGGTGGGTGATGGGTATAGAGGAGGGCACATTTTGGGATGAGCACTGGGTGTTGTATGGAAACCAATTTGACAATAAATTTCATATATTGAAAAAAAATAAATTCTGTATCAGGCTTATTGCTTATTTCTTTTTTGCATAGATCTTCTGTGATTTGTCTCATTCTTTCATTTGAAACAAATTCCTTTGTCTCATTTTGTCTGCCTCTCTGTGACTGCTTCTGTTTGTTATGAAATTTGGTTATGTCTTCTGCTTTTGAAAGTAGTGGCTTTATGAAGAAGAGGTCCTGCAGTTCTTTGCAGGGCAATGTCTCTTTGCATCAGAGCCTGACACTTCAAGGGAGTCTCCTGTGTGTGCTGTATGCATCCTTCTAATGTGTCTGAGTTGCTTTTTCTTTCAGTCCAGATACCTGCACTGACTGTCTTCCTGTTGTGGGCTGTGCTTGCTCTTTGTGGTCTTAGTGAGACCTAGGCAGTCCATATCTGAGGGTGTGTGACCACAGAAGCACTTGGGAGTGTGACAGTGGTATTAGAAAAAATTGTGATGAGCTTCTAGTCCTAGGCGGTATACCCCCAAAGCATGGTGGCCATTAACATCATGTGGAGTCTGTGTGCATTATAGCTGAGCAAGGTGGGTGCAGTGATAACAAAATTTGCATTGAACCCTGGGCAAAGGCCAGCAGGCTAGGAGTGAGTGAGTCCTCAGGAGAACTCAAATTTGGTACATACTGCAAGCAGGTTAGGAATCAAGTGCCTGTGCAGCACTGCCTCCTGCAGGTGGCTCTGTGTTTATGTTGGACAGTGAGGGGAAGAAAATGGTGTCTGCCAGCATCTTTGCTCCCAGAAAAGTCCCCCAACAAAGTCCAAAGTCAGTATAAACAAAGCTCCTTCCCATTTTCCCTAGGCTTTGTGCAAACTGTTGCTTTTCTGCTGCCATCCCCCAAGCTGGTATCTTTTCAAGAGTGGGGACCCAGCTACCACTTGCCTCCTGGTTATCCCAGTGCAGAGTCAGGTGACCCTAAATGCTCCAGATTCTAAGTCCCAGTGGCTATACAAACTCTTGGAGTTCAGTCCCTTTTGTTTTCAAAGCCAGAAGTTATAGGAATTTGTATTTCCCATGTGGGGTCTCTGATGTTTTCCCTTCTCTGTGACTACAGCTCCCTTCCTCCTGAAGGCACCATCATTTTTGCCCTTTCTAACTCCCTGATGTGGCTTATTATCTAGATTTGGTTGTGGAGTTAATTCTGTTAGTCTTCAGATTGCTCTCTGATTTATTTACTGGGATATGAATGATATCTCATTGTAAATGTGGGATAGGATGACTTTGGGGTCCTCATACTAACCTAATTCTTAAAAATATAAACAAATGGAATAAATCAAAAGAAAGTGAGGTTAACTCTAAAAAAAAGTGCATGTTAAATTTAATATTTAAATATTTTATTTTTATTCTCTTTTTAAAAATTTTGTGATGATGTTTTATGAAGAAATCACATCTTATTTTGCTCACCATTGCATTAATAATAACAGAAAGTATGAGAATATTTCATATCAATTAGCCCTTTTGGAAAATATTTTATTTATTTATTTATTTTAAATTTTATTTATTTATTTTTGAGAGAGAGAGAGAGAGAGAGAGAGAGCACAAGCAGGGGAGGGGCAGAGAGAGAGAGAGAGAGATGAAGACACAGAATCTGAAGCAGGTTCCAGGCTCTGAGCTGTCAGTGCAGAGCCCTACAAGGGGCTTAAACCCACAAACCATGAGATCATGACCTGAGCCAAAGTCGGATGCTTCACCAACTGAGCCCAGGCACCCCTGGAAAATATTTTATTCTTATACACACTTTAAGTAAGAATAAAGAAGATCCATATCACCTTCTACATATACTGATATTATCATTTTAAACATCCCATTCAATTCAATTCCAAAGATATTTGTTAAATGTCAATAATATACTAGGTATTTTGCTAAGTACAAGGGACAGAAATATGAATAAAGAATAGTCCTGACCATCAAGGAATTGCAGAAGCCCACACTTCATGATGAGTTTGCTCTGGTAAACTTATTATACCTGAAAATAGCTCCCAAAGGATAAGCCATTAAACTTCCTGTTATTCTCAAATGAATCAACAAAAGTCTCACTTGCAAGAATTGTAATTGTGTTTCAAGTAACCTAAAGCCTATATACCTCTAACTCATTGACCTATGCCCTCTAGCTTATAGTCTAATTATAGCTTTTTTGAGATTTTAATAGAACACTGACCCTGGGGAAACAAGGAATCACATATTCCTAGAAGATTGTGTTTGACTACACTAGAAACTAGCCTTCCCTGACACCAGCAAGTCTGTTTGACATCATAATGAGAATGATTAACCACTGTACACTGCTTCCCCTTGCACATTAACCCTCAACACTCTCCTCTTCCTCTCTTCTTGGTCAGGGACTTTGGAGATGGTCTTTGGACATTAGTTCATTATCTCCCCAGGTTGCTGGCCTCCTGAATAAAGCAATCTTTCCTTTACAAGCAACACTTGTCTCTGGAGTAGTGGCAAGCAGCCAAACTTGGGTTTCAGTAACAGAATCATTCTTTAGTCAATCAGATGAAATAAATTAGTTCAAGTTAAATCAATTAAAGTAGAAAGATAGTATAGTGTGAAATTTGCATACCTAATAGTTATTTGCTAAGGTGAAATTAAAAAAGGAACTTTTCATTGGTATTCTAAATTATTAGTAAGGGTGTTTCTGGTTGTTATAATCTTAGAATTAAATATCTATAGACAAGGAGGAAACACTGGGAGAGAGTGGATAAACCATTTTTGGATAAAAGATAAATTAGAATAATAGACTTGTGCTATGGAAACCTGAGACAGTAATCTGGGGAATAATATGTAATGAATAAATGTGGTTTATAAATTAATTAATTGATGAGTATGGAGAGGGGGTTCCAGGGAAGATGGCGGCATAGGAGGACGCTGGGCTCACCGCGCGTCCTGCTGATCACTTAGATTCCACCTACACCTGCCTAAATAACCCAGAAAACCACCAGAGGATTAGCAGAACGGAGTCGCCGGAGCCAAGCACAGACGAGAGGCCCACGGAAGAGGGTAGGAAGGGCGGCGAGGCGGTGCGCGCTCCCCGGACTGGCGGGAGGGAGCCGGGGCGGAGGGGCGGCTCGCCGGCCAAGCAGAGCCCCCGAGTCTGGCTTGCAAAAAGCGGAGGGGCCCGACGGACTGTGTTCCGACAGCAAGCGCGACTTAGCGGCTGGGAGGTCATAAGTTAACAGCTCTGCTCAGAAAGCGGGAAGGCTGGAGGACAAAGGGAAGGAAAGCTGCTGAGCCCCGGGACGACAGAGCTCAGTTTGGTGGGGAACAAAGGCGCTCGCCAGCGCCATCTTCCCCGCCCATCCCCCAGCCAAAATCCCAAAGAGAACCAGTTCCTGCAAGGGAACTTGCTCGCTCCTCGCAAACACCCAACTCTGCGCTTCTGCGGAGCCAAACCTCCGGCAGCGGATCTGACTCCCTCCTGCTGCCACAGGGCCCCTCCTGAAGTGGATCACCTAAGGAGAAGCAAGCTAAGCCTGCCCCTCCTGCCCCTGTGCACCTTGCCTACCCACCCCAACTAAGACGCCAGATCCCCAGCATCACAAGCCTGGCAGTGTGCAAGTAGCCCAGACAGGCCACCCCACCCCACAGTGAATCTCGTCCCTAGGAGAGGGGAAGAGAAGGCACGCACCAGTCTGACTGTGGCCCCAGCGGTGGGCTGGGGGCAGATATCAGGTCTGACTGCGGCTCCGCCCACCAACTCCAGTTATACACCACAGCACAGGGGAAGTGCCCTGCAGGTCCTCACCACGCCAGGGACTATCCAAAATGACCAAGCGGAAGAATTCCCCTCAGAAGAATCTCCAGGAAATAACAACAGCTAATGAGCTGATCAAAAAGGATTTAAATAATATAACAGAAAGTGAATTTAGAATAATAGTCATAAAATTAATCGCTGGGCTTGAAAACAGTATAGCTGACAGCAGAGAATCTCTTGCTACAGAGATCAAGGGACTAAGGAACAGTCACGAGGAGCTGAAAAAC
>NW_024413730.1:0-1443 GCF_014898765.1 Herpailurus yagouaroundi | reverse complement strand
TCCGTGTGGACGCGGGGCCACGTCCCCTGAATCCTCCACAGCGGGTCAGACGAAACCGGGTTCTTGTCGGTGTGGACACGGGCCCTCATCTCCCGGAAGTCTCCACAGCGGGTCCTGAGGAGACCGGGTCTTGTCGGTTTGGACGTGGGCCCTCGTCTTCCCGAATCCTCCTCAGCGGGTCCTGAGGAGACCGGGTTCTTGTCCGTGTGGACGCAGGTCCAGGTCCTCCCGAATCCTCCACAGCGTGTCCTGAAAAGCCGGATTCTTGGTGTGGACACAGGACCTTGTCCGCCCGAAGTCTCCACAACGGATCCTGAGGAGACCGGGTTCTTGTCGGTTCGGACGTGGGGCCACGTCCCCCTGAATCCTCCACAGTGGGTCCTGAGGAGACCGGGTTCTTGTCAGTGTGGACGTGGGCACTCATCCACCCAAAGTCTCCACAACGGATCCTGAGGAGACCGGGTTCTTGTCGGTCCGGACGTGGGCCCTAGTCCACCCCAAGACTCCACAGCGGGTCCTGTAGAGACTGGGTTCTTGTCGGTTTGGACCTGGGACTTCTTCCTCCCGAATCCCCCACTGCGGGTCCTGATGAAGCCGGTTCTTGTCAGCATGGACACAGGCCCTAGTCCTCCCGAATACTCCGCAGGGGGTCCTGTGGAGACCAGGTTCTTCTGGGTTTGGATGTGGGCCCTAGTCCTCGTGAATCCTTCACAGCGGGTCCTGACGAAACCAGTTCTGGTCGGCATGGACGCGGGCCCTCCTCCGCCGGAAGTCTCCACAGTGGGTCCTGAGATCAGGTTCTTGTCACGTGGACAGGAACCTATGTCGTCCTGTTCCCCCACTGTGAATGTAATGGCACAGACTTAAGGTCAGAGTGGTCCTTCATGAAGAACTCCTTAGATTGTGTTGTCAAGGGTCTCTATTCCAGGTTGGAAATGGTCAAGGATCTTGGGCGCATGACACAAGGCAAAAACAAAAAACCAAAAACCCACACTCTTTGAATTGTCCCCATTCTATCTTAGAGTTGAATGGCGTCACCTGGGCTTGACCTCTCCCAGTGGGCCTGTGCTGCCATGCCATAAAAATCCAAGTCCCAGGAATCAGAGCTTCTTTCTTCCTACCTCTGTGAGCTCTGGGGGCTTGGGGAGTGTCTTCCTCAGAGCCTTCCCCCCCTTTTTTTTTGTCTTTGGCTCCTGCCCTGTGCTTTGGCGTGCTTGTCGTGGTCTTTTGATAGAGTGAAAAGTCTGGAGGCTCCTCTAGGGTGTGTCTGTAAACAGGCTGTGGATAATTTGAGTTTTTCAGTGAATGATGACTTTGGCGGTCTTGGACCAATTCAGTCAGCTGCAGCATGTCAAGTGCTGTAAGCAACAGCTTGGAGCCAATGATGAAGACCCACAAAGCCAATCAATGTCCTTGTCTCCCTCCCTTTGGACAAATGATTCC
>NW_024413729.1:0-1398 GCF_014898765.1 Herpailurus yagouaroundi | reverse complement strand
AAAAATAACCTAACTGTAAAGTCAATATCAAACCAATTGTTGACCCAACACAGGCAATCAAGGAAAGATGAAACGAAGTAAAAGGAACTCAGCGAACACAAACCCCACCTGTTTACCAGTAAAATCACCTCTAGCATTTCTAGTTTTAGAGGCCCCGCCTGCCTAGGGACATTCATGAAATGACCATGGTATCCTGACTGTGGAAAAGTAGCATAATCACTTGTTTCCTAAATAGTGACTCATTTGAATGGCCACACGAGGGTTTTACTCTCTTCCAATCGGTGAAATGGACCTTCCCGTGAAGAGGCGGATATAGGGCAAGAAGACAAGTAGACTGATGGAGCTGCTTTAAAATGTTTTTAGCTTCACTGTTTTTTTGAGACAGAGAGAGAGAGAGAGAGAGAGAGAGAGAGAGAGAGAGACACAGACAGACAGACAGCCAGAACACACGTGGGGAAGGGGAAGACAGAAAGTGAGACACAGTATTTGAAGCAGGCTCCATGTTCAGAGTCATCAGCACAGAGGTGAAGCAAGGGTTCGAAACCACAAAGCGTGAGACTATGACCTGAAGTGGGAAACTTAATCCACTGAGAGGCCGAGGCAGTGCAAAATACGTCTGGCCTAAAAGGAACATCAAGGCTACATCGCCGATGAAGGGGTGCAGAAGGGGCACATGCATGATCCCCTCCCGTGCCAAGGTGTGGGAAAGAACATGAGTGACACCCCTCCATCACAGAGACAGTGGCACAATGGTGACCCCCTCCCTTGATGTGGGAGGGTGCAAGTGTTAACCCCCTCCTGTCCAAAAGGAGGGAAAGCTAATGCTTGAAAACCTTTCATACCCAGGGTGGAGGAAGTATGACCTAAGCCTTACCCTACCCCTTATGTCAGTGCCAACCCTAACACTTACCTTAAGAGATGTGTGTTTCTTCATCTGTGAAAGTGAAAGAACCATTCGTGAAATACCACATTTAATAGTGACACCACTACTCTCTCCCTAAAAGGTGGCACTGTGCATGAGTGACCATCTCACACACCAACCAGGGGCAAGGCAGAATCCTGAACCATCTCTGGCGTCAAGTGGGGTGGGGCACATGTTTGAACGCCCTCCAATGCTGAGGGGGGTTATGTGCATGTGTGAACACCCTTCCCACCGAAGTAAGTGGGGCCAAGCATGAACACTGTCCCTTGCTGAGGGAGGGTTGTGTGCCTGTACAAATGGTCTGCCTCACAGAGCGGGGGTTGTGGGCATGCTTGAACCCCCTTTGGCAAGGAGGGGGGACTTTGCACATGCGTGAACAGTATCCTGGCGAGGGGAGCGGGGAGCATACGTCAACACCCTCCCTGGCCACGTTTCTTCAGCTGTGAAAGTGAAAAGAACCATTCATGAAACATCAC
>NW_024413728.1:0-1032 GCF_014898765.1 Herpailurus yagouaroundi | reverse complement strand
GTAAGTATTTCAATGTTTGGTGTGATTTTAAATGGTTCTTTACAAAACAGTTCATATTCTAATAGTTCATTGCTTATGTATAAAAAATGAGACTGAGTTTCCATATTCACCGTGTATTCTGGGGCTTATTTAATTATGTTTGAGTTCTAGAAAACTGATGTATACTCCTTAGAAATTGTTTCATGTTGATAATCACATGATTTAAGAGTTGAGGCAGTTTTCAGGGCACCTTGATGACTTCATCAGTTGACTACCAGACTGCAGGGCTCATCAGCTCAGGTCATGGTCCTATGGTCAGGGGATTGAGCCCCGTTTGGGGCTCTGTGCTAAGCATGTAGCCTGCTTAAGCTTCTCTCTCTCTTTCTCTCTGTCTCTTTCTCTCCGCGTCTCTGCTCATTCTCTCTTTCCAAAATACGAATTGAAAAATCAATAAATAAAAGAATCGAGATACTTTTATTTTTACTTTTTCCAATGCGAAGGCGTTTTCTATGCCTTTTTCTGTACATGCCACGCTTGTAAGCAGGGAGGTACTGGTGTTTATGTCGATTTGTACACAGGACTGGCTGAATCCCTGTTTTATTGTCTCCTTCCTTGGATTTCTCCCAAACTTTCCCCAATCAAAATAGGATTCAGAGGGACCCTATTCTAGTTTCGGTTCAAGATGGCTGTGTAGGACGGCCTTGAACTCAACTCCTCCAAGGTGAAGGAAGCTTTCAACTACCTCCACATCGACCTTAAAGTTTTTAATTGATTCACTTTTTCTTTCCAGCTTCTCTCTTTCTTTATGTTTATTTATTTTTGAGACAGAGGGAGACAGAGCGCAAGTGGGGGACGGGCAGAGAGAGAGGGAGACATAGAATCGGAAACAGACTCCAGGCTCCGAGCTGTCAGCTAGGGCCCAATGCGGGGCACGAACCCAGGAGCCATGAGATCATGACCTGAACTGGAAGTCGGATGCTTAATCAGCTGAGCCACCCAGGCACCCCCTCCCCACTCTCAGTTTATCTCTTAATTCAGGATCCTGAAAGCAAA
>NW_024413727.1:0-1631 GCF_014898765.1 Herpailurus yagouaroundi | reverse complement strand
AGCATGCATGCATGCCCTCCCTCACTGATGGGGATTGTGCTCATGTGGAAATGCCCTACCTCTTGGAACAGGAGTTTTGTGCATGTGTGAACACTCTTCCGCCAGTAGGGACAGCTGTGCACAGGTGTGAACAGCACCCAGGGGTATGGGGCAGGGCCTGCGTGCGAATGGCATCCCTCCCCTAGCCGGGGTTCACACTTCCGCCACAATGGAGGCTGTGCACATCTATGAACACCCTCCAGTGCTGAGGGGGTAAGGTGCATAGGTCAAGGGCGAGGGGGGTGGGGCAGATGCGTGAATATTCCCCCATGCTGACGTGTCACGTCACATAGGTCAACACCTTCCCATGCGAAAGTGGGGGGATGGTGCACATGGGTGAACGCCCTTCCGCCAGGAGGGGGGCCTTACACACACGAGAACAAACTCCCACACTAATGGGGCAGGGTGCGTGCACAAACACCCTCCATCAACAAGGAGGGTTGTGCGTGAGAACACCCTTCTACACGGACAGAGGGCTGTACCCATCTGTGCCAAGGGGGGCATGGAGTATTAGTGAAACACCTCTCGTGCAGAGAGGGGGAGCAAGCATGACCAAACCCTTACCCTAAAGCCTAAATGTAATGCTAACCCTAACCTTTACCTTAAGTGATGCATGCTTCTTCAGATGTGAAAGTGAAAAGAATCATTGATGAAAGGTCACATTTGATAGTGGCAACAGTACTCCCTCTCCGAGGGGTGGCACTGTTCATGGGTGACACCCTCCATCACCGAGGGGATGAGGAGCATGTGTGAACCACCTCCCATGCCGAGGGAGACAGGGCACATGTGTCAACACCCTCCCTCACCTTGGGACGGGTGGTGCAAATGTGAGAATGTGTGAACGCACTTCCAAGCTGAAGAGGATGGGGCACATGTGTGAACACCCTCCCACCCTGAAGGGGGCGGGACACATGCATGAATATTCTCCCACATTGAGGGGCAGTGCTATTGCGTGAATACACTCTAGAGATGAGGGGTTGGGTGTGGAAGCACGACCTACCCTTACCCTAACCGTTAATGGTAATGCTAACCCAGACCCTTACCTTAAGAGTTGTCTGCTACTTCAGCTGTGAAATTGAAAAGAACCATTCATGAAACATCACATTTAATAATGGCATCACTATTCCCTGATTGAAGGGTGGCGCTCTGCATGGGTGACCTCCTCCCACACCAAGGTGGGGCTGTGCACATGCATAAAAACCCTCCCTGCTGAGATGAGCAAGACACATGCATGAACCATCTCCCATGCAGAGGTGGGGTGTGCCCATGAGTGAACACCCTCCCGACCCGACAGGTGGTCATGCACATATGTGAACAATCTGTCCCGAAGGGGGGATCTACGCATGTGTGAAAGCCCTCCCCAACGGAAGTGGAGTGGAGCACGTGCTTCAATATTTTACCACTCTCAGGGATTGGGGTGAAAGGGTGAACATTCTCCCTTGCTCAGGATAGTGGGGTGATGTGTGAAGTCTTCCTGTGCTGACGGGGGAGAGCAAGCATGACCTAGCTCCTATCTTAACCCCTAACTGTAATGCTAACCCTACTCCTGACCTTAAGAGAAGCATGCTTCTTCAGCTGTGAAAGTGAAAACA
>NW_024413726.1:0-1361 GCF_014898765.1 Herpailurus yagouaroundi | reverse complement strand
CTTAGTGGCCCTGAGGCCACCCGGAACCCCTCCACCTGCAACACTTGGTAAGATGATCTGAGCACTAGGAGTTGACTTGTAAAACACACTCACCTTATTTTGTTGCTGTTAGGTCTTGGGCCAAGGTGCAGAGGCGGTACCACAGACCATTGTGATGCAAGAGGAATGTGTCTGCTGCCATTACCATATTCCTCAAGTTTCTCAGGATCTAATCTTTGTCCTTTCCCCCACCATGGGTTGGTACAGGCGTCTCTTGTGGAAAAGGAATGGGGCCGTATGCAGAAAATCAGACATAGCACTTCAGCAGAAATGCCCTGTACACAGTCCACTTGCTGGGATCTGTGAGGCATGAAGCACAATGTAACGTATGTCCATCTAGTTGTGCCCCCAGCCATCCATAGTTGTTCGATGAGTGATGAATACATCTGAATCAGGGCTTTTAGGAGTCTTCATCAAGTTATAAGGGATGGTTCTTCAAGTTCTTCTTGGGTATCACTGGAGGCATGTGGGACACCCTGTGCATGTAATTTGGGATCTTATTGGGGCAAAGAGTTTAAGTTGCCGGAAGTATAAGGGGAGGGTCTTTTGTTTTTGTTTTTGATCTCCAAACAGTCTACTCAAATCAGAATAAACCTCCATCCCTTCTAGGGCTTTTTGCAGGTCCAGAAGTAGGTGTCACAACCAAGAGTGACATCGACACTGGCTCTGCCAAAACTGCCAAGAAGCACAAAGTAAATGCTCTGGCCATTTTCAGTTCTAAGTCTTTATGGACAGCCACATCTTTTTGTACAGGACACTCTCCTGCCATTATCTCTGGTTTGTGTGTCTTATGGTATGTCTGCTGTTTTTGTTTTTTTTTTTTTTTTTTTTCTTCTCAAATGCAAAACCTTTACCGCCGAGTCTACGGGCTTCCCTGTTTCCCAGCTGGCATCTGTTTGTGGTAACTTGAGCAGCTAAGCGTGCCTAGAGGTGGGGACCATAGGGCTTTTCTAATGTGTTCCTGGAATAAATCAAGGAGGATGACACCACACTCCACTTGGAAGTCTCCTACCTTGCCTCCTTCTTTGTGGATCTCCTCAATGTGGAATCATTGCTCTTGGTGTTTCTTCCTCTCCTGTTTCCTTCTATTGAGGGTTTAACGTGCTCAGAAAAATCTGTGGGTATCCTTACAATTTGAAAATGCGAACTGCCTTCACTCCAACTTATATTTTTTGTATGTGTCCTTTAGAATGGTCTTAGACAAAGTAAATTTCATACCCATCAGCATTTTGGTATACATGCTGTCCAGAATCCCTTCAGGTGTGCCCTGGGCAGAAACACTCTGAACTATAAGAGGTGGCATATTTGTGATAGAAAACATG
>NW_024413725.1:0-1066 GCF_014898765.1 Herpailurus yagouaroundi | reverse complement strand
CAGAGTGGTTAGGGAAAGACGCACAGAGTGGGGCTAAGACAACTGTCACCTCCCGGAACTGTGCAGGCCCTGGCTGCACCCTCTCAGGAGAGACACCAGAGGTTTCACCCTGCAGAGGAAGCAGACTTCACCAGGAGAGTCCAGCCAAACAGGCAAACCCCCTGCACAAAGTTGCAGTGAAGCGCCAGAACAGATATCCTTGTCTTACCTCTGATCACAGGGGCAAAGCTCTCAGCCTTTCATCAAGTATGGTAGCAGTGATGGGAGTTTTCACACTGATTTCTTTCAGTTCTTTCAACATGCTTAGAACTGCTCTTTGGAAGCCCTGTCTTTGAATCCAACATCCAGGGCCTCTGCCAGGCAATTCCTGTGGCCTGAGTTTTTCCCCTATATGGGTCACACCTTCCTGTTTCGTTGTACATCTTACAGTTCTTGTTAAAAACTGGGTATTTTAGGGAACATGGTGTAGTGAATCTGGATACTATTCCCTTTCTGCCTTTCTAGGCCTTGATTTGCTGTTGTCTGTGTGTCCATAAGAATACAGAAATCGCTTTTTTAAACAACAAAATAGAAATTCTGCAGCGGAAAAGTATGACTGAAATGAAAATTTTACTAGTGGAGCTCAATGATACATTTGAATGGCTAGAACAAAGATTCAGTGAATTTGAAGATGTAATAATTATAAACACACATGAACTTCACAATTGAGCCCCAAAACACAGGAAGCAAAAAATAATGGGCGTCAAGGAGAAATAGACAATTCAACAACAAGCTGTAGACTTCAATGTCCACGCTGACAAACGTGTTCCAGAGCTAATCAGAAGGTCAAAACAGAAACAGACAATGTGACTCACAGATAAACCAACTAGACCTAACACTACAGCACCTTACCCAAGGAAGTTGATTAGCATTCTGTTCAGGTACACAGAGAACGTTCTCCTAATATGACCAATAGGCCATAAAATGGGTCTCAATAAATCTAAGAGACTTGAAATCCTAGAGTATAACAGGGGGTAAGATCCTTTACATCATCCTTGGCAATAATTTTTTGGATTTGACCACAAAA
>NW_024413724.1:0-1129 GCF_014898765.1 Herpailurus yagouaroundi | reverse complement strand
TGTAAGTGATGAACTTGAATATTTAGCTGAGGAGAATTCCGAGAACAGTGTGTAAGGTGCGGCCTGGTATCTACTTGCTGCTGCTAATGAAATGAGTGAGGAAAGAGAGTGTGGCGTATCTGCCAGCCAAGGAGAATCAAGATCGCCAGCTGCCAGCAGAGCCCAGGAAGAAGCAAGCAAGGTCCTCCCCTCAAGGCTTCAGAGAGCGCACGCCTCTGCTGGCATCTTGACTTTGGACTCCAGGAGCTACCACACAATCCATGTCTCAGCTGTTTCAACTGCAGTTTGGACGACCTGTCGTGCAGTGCTAGGCGCCCAGTATGTCCCCTCCACCTTGCCCCTGCCTGCTTTCTTCTCCCATCCTCTGAGAAACCCAAAGGTCTCCCCTTCTGTGGCACGGTGTGAACAGGGCAAATCTTCCAGACTACATTCTTCCTCATTCCCGCCACATTTCTGGCCCAGATGGACCCCGGGTCTCCTTGATGAGAGCTTGGGGCTTTCTCAGAATTTAGATTTCAGTCCTCTGAAGACTTTTCTTTTTGGAAACAATTATACAACATCAAAACAAAAACTAACAATTGTTTCTTTTAAAGAGACACACAGGAATTTAAGGCCTGGGAGTGCGGTTAGGGCCTCCTGAACTCTGAAGGCAAACAGGCAGACTGTCAGGGTGCCATGAGCTGGGGGGTCAGAGGTAAAAGCGGACCCTGGTCCCAGCAGCAACAATCAAACCCTCACTCTTACAGAATACCAACACTGCACAAAGGGACTATTTTCTCTTAATCAGCAAAAATGTCTCCTTAATATATAAAAATCAGTCAGTGGAATAGTGTGTGGGCCTGATTCTGCCACGATCAAGATCTATGGCTTGGAGAAAACCCAAACACAAACAGACCCCAAAAAACCACAATCCCCATGTGCCCCAGTATCTTTACAGATAAGAAGTCCCAGATTGTCTCAATTCAATGCCTCCTACAGAACAGCATCATGTGAGACTGTCTGGGCCTCTCCCAATGAAGACAAATCCCAAAACTCTCTCCCCAGCATGATTCATGAGCCTGGGCCCATGTACCCACACAACCTCTCAGGTGTTGGTTGGCTGTAGGTATAAATCTCCAGGTGGAACAGG
>NW_024413723.1:0-5474 GCF_014898765.1 Herpailurus yagouaroundi | reverse complement strand
GCCACCTGCTGCCGGTGCGCCGGCGGCCGTGTGTCGACCTGCCAGGCGCGCACCAGCCGACGTCCGCGCGGTCCTTGCTCGGGACACCCTCCCCCCTCAGGATCCATAACCCGGAGGGCCCGCAGCTAATACCGTGCAAGTGCCCAGCACGAGGACGGGAGGCTGTCAGCTATCTACACCCGGCCCCTTACCCAGCCCGCCACCGCCACCGCGGCCCGGAATCTGGAGGTTTAATTCCCTTGCTTTCTTTTTCCTTTTCTTTGTAAACAGCTTTATTAAGATAGAATGCGCCTATCACGTAAATCACCCATTTAAGGTGTAACACTGGGTGAGTTGTAGTATATTCACAAACTTGTGCAACCACCCCGTCAAATTCTAGGACATTTCATCACCCCCAAAGGAAACCCCCATACTCATAAATAGTCCCCCCCCCCCTTCCCCAGCGGGCAACCACTGATCTACTTTCTGACTATGGATTTGCCTGTTCCGGACATTTCATATGAACGGACTCATACAATATGCATGCGTCTTTCAGGTCTGGGTTCTTTCACTTTACCGTAATGTTTTCAAGGTTCATCCATGTTGTAGCATGGATCAGGACTTCCTCTCCTTTTAGGGCTAAACAATATTCCATTACATGGATATATCACATTTCTCCATTCATCAATTGATGAGCATCTGGGCTTTTTCTATCTTTTGGCTGTTGTGAATAATGCTGTTAAGAACATTCGTGTACAAGTTTTTTGCATGAACACATTTTCCTTTCCCCTCCACCTAGGAGTGGGATTTCTGGGTCACATGATAACTATTTTTAACATTTTGAGAAAAATGGCCAAAGAGCTTTCCAAAGTAGCTGCACCATTTTACATTCCCATCAGCGGTGTATGAGGGTTCCAATTTCTCCACATTCTGACAAACCCTTATTATCTGATTGTTTGTTTCTAGCCATCCCAGTGGGTGTGAAATGGTATCTTGTTTTGATTTGCATTTCCCTGATGACGAATGATGTTGAGCATCTTTTCATGAGTTCCTTGGCCATTTGCATGTCTTCTGTGATATACAAAGCAATCTGAAACATCTATTCAAGCTCTGCCCATTTTTTAAATGTTGTGTTTATTCTTGAGAGAGAGACAGAGACAGAACATGAGCAGGAGAGGAGCAGAGCAAGAGAGGGACACAGAATCTAAAGCAGGCTGGGCTCTGAGCTGTCTGCACAGAGCCTGATGTGGGGCTCGAACTCACAGGCCATGAGACCATGACCTGAGCCAAAGTCGGACCCTCAACCGACTGAGTCACCCAGGCGCCCCTAAGCTCTGCCCATTTTTAATTGAGTTTTTGCTTTGTTGTTGTCAAGTTGTAGGAGTTCTTTATATATTCTGGATATTAATCCCTTATATATGATTTGCAAATATTTTCTTTCATTCTGTGGTTTCTCTTTTCACTTTCTTGATAGAGTCCTCAGATGCACAAAAGTTTTAGATTTTGATGACAACTAATTTATCCTTCCTTTGCTGCTTGTCTTTTGTTGTTCTATCTAAGGAACTATTCCTTAATCCAAGGTCACAAAAATTTACCCCTATGCTTTGTTCTAAGAGTTTTATAGTTTTAGCTCTTAAGTTTAGGTCTCTGATCCATTTTGGGGTTAGTTTTTGTATGTAATGTGAGGTTGTGGTCCAATTTCATTTTCTTCCATGTGACTGCTATTCATTTGTTGAAGAGGCTGTTCTTTCTCCCATTGAATGGTCTTGGCACCCTCATCAAAAATCAGTTGACAATAGATATATGGGTTTATTCCTGGACTCTTTCATTTCTATTCCATTGATTTATATGTCTATCTTTATACCAATATCACAGTGTTGATCACTGTAGTTTTGTAGTAAGTTTTGAAACTGGGAATTGTGAGTCCTCTGAATTTGTTCTTTTCCAAGAGTGTTTTGCCTGATACTCAATGTCCCTTGCATTTCCTTATGATTTTAGGGTAAGCTTGTCAGTTTCTGCAAAAAAAAAAAAAAAAAAAAAAAGCCAATGGGCGTTCGATAGAGATGAAATTGACTCTGTCGGTAAATTTAGGGGGTGTTGCCATCTTAATAAGATTAAGTCTTTCCATCCATGAACATGGGATGTTGATCAATTATATGTTTATTAATTTCAGTTGGCTAGGCTATGGTCCCCAGTTATTTAATCAAACACTCATCTAGGTGTTGCTGTGGAGGTATTTTGTATATGTGGTCAATGTCTACAATTAGTCAACCTTAAGTACAGATGGCCCTCCATGATTTGTGTGGGTCTGGTCCACTCAATTGAAAGCCTTAAAAGCAAAAATTAAGGTTTCCTGGAGAAGTAGAAATTCTGCCTCAAGATTGTAACATAGAAATCCTGCCTGAGTCTCCAGCCTGCCAAATTGCCAGCCCCCACAATTGCATGAGCTAATTCCTCAAAATAAATCCTCTGTGTGTGTGTCCTGTTATGTTTCTCTGGAGAACTCTGGCTGAACAGATGTTTTTCTGTTTATTTAGGTCCTTTTTAATATCTTTTGATGATATTTTGTAGCTTTCAGTGTACAAGCCTTGTACTTCTTTTGTTAAATTTATTCCTAAGTGTTTTATTTTTTCTGATACTATTTGTAAATGGAATTCGTTTCTTAGTTTCAGTTTGGATTGTTTATTGCTAGGGTATATAGAAATACAATTGGTTTTCGTAATGACCTTTTGTCCTGAAACCTTGCTGACCTCGTTTATTACCTCTAATATGTTTTTAGGGGATCTCTTAGGCTTTTACATATACAAGATTACGTCATCTGAAAATATAGTTTGACTTCTTCCCTTCTAACCTGGATGTCTTTTATTTTATTTTGTTGCCTAATTGCCATGGCTAAACCTTCCTGTCAAATGTTGGCTAGAAGTGGTTGATTTCCTTCTAATTTTATAATTTGCAATTGTTTTGGACTTACAGAAAAATTGTAAGAACAGCACAGAGAGCCCTCATGTGCCCTTAACCCAGACTCACCCATAGTTCATATTTTGCCCCATTTGCTTTCTCACTCACCCTCTCCGTCACCGCCACCTCTCTCTGATGTATGCAGGTGTATATGTATATATATGTATATATATGTATATATATGTATATATATATAGTATAAAACATTTATTTTATGCAAAAAATTGATATTTTTCTGAACTATTCAATGTCATGTGCATACACCTTGCCCCTTTACCGCTAAATGTTTCAGCCTGCACTCCATAACCACAGTATAGTTACAATAGAATTATTTTAGTGACTTACATAACCACAGTACAACATGTCAACATCAGAAATGTTCACGTTGTTTTTTCTGATGCAGGGTCCAGCCTAGGACTGCACATTGCATTTGGTTGTCACTTCTCTTCAGTCCCCTTTCATTCGGAACATTCCTGTGCTTGCCTTGGCATTTCATGACATGGACACTTTTGAGGAATGCAGGCCAGGTATTTGGTAGAATGTCCTTCAGTTTGGGTTTGTCTGATGTTTTCTCATGGTGAGATCCAGGCTGTGTCATGTTGGGAAGACACCCACGCTCTCTCCCTGTGAGGCTAGGCCGTCTCTCTGTGTGTCTTTGCCTTGTCCCCTCCCTGTGACGTTCACTGTGAGCACCTTGTGAGTTCGAGCCCCGCGTCGGGCTCTGTGCTGACAGCTTGGAGCCTGGAGCCGGCTTTGGATCCTGTGTCTCCTTCTCTCTCTGTTGCTCCCCTGCTTTCTCTCTCTCAGAAATAAATAAAGATTAAAAAAAAAAAAAACTAGTTTGTAGCTGAGCCCCTCGCTGGCTAAGTTAGTGGAGCGTGTGACTCTTGGTCTTGGGGTTCTGCGTTTGTGCCCCACGTTGGGTGTAGAGTGTACTTAACAAAAAAGTACTTTGTAGGAAGATACTTTAAAACTAGGTAAATATTCCGTTCCTCATCAAAACGTCACCCAATCATTGATAATCCTTGCCTGCATCACTGATTATTCTGACAGCCGCGAGAGGGGTTTTCTTCCTCCGTGACCCCTCCTACATTTATTCGATGGCCTTCTGCCATCAGGAAGAGCTCCTCTGTTTATCTGTGTATTCGTCATCAATATGGGCTTGTGGACCGTCATTTTATTCAGTGGACTATAACTCGTTATTGTTCGTTATTCATGTTGATGTTCAAATTGTGTCAGATTTGGCCCCTTCAAGCTGACGACTCTGCCCTTCTGACATGTCCCCATCATTGTTAAAAAAATTTTTTAATGTTTATTTTTGAGAGAGAGAGAGAGAGAGAGACAGAGCGTGAGCGGGGGAGGGGCAGAGAGAGAGGGAGACACAGAATCCGAAGCAGGCTCCAGGCTCTGAGCTGTCAGCGCAGAGCCCAACGTGAGGCCCGAACCCAAGAGCAGCGAGATCATGATCTGAGCTGAAATCAGACGCTTAACTGACTGAGCCACCCAGGCGTCCCGCCCCATAATTCTTTAGGTCCTTTATTACTTTTGGCACAAGAATTTCCGCATGCTTCTTGTACTTTTGCTCACCCCAACCCTGGAATCAGCCATTCTTCCAAGGAGAATAATATTTAGAAACCAAGAAATGGGGCTGAGCTGTGCTCATTGCTACTGGGGTATCGTGCTCTTAGGCACTGTCAGTGGGCAGAGCTAGGATATCTGCCCCGATAGATGGATACATAGATAGATAGACGGAGAGATAGGTAGACAGACAGATTTATATATACAAATCCAGAGGACACACTACTGATACCTTCCCTTCCAATTCCACAATAAAAGCTCTTAGCCTTTCCCCAATCCATATTTATGTCTCCCTTCTCCAGTAGTGGGAGACAGAGACCTAGCTCCCAACATCGTCAATATGTTGACTCGTTTGCGTGATCCTCCTGTAATAGCACCCATAGCCCCAGGACAGACAAACCTACTGAGTGGGGTTTGGGATTTATTTGCAGGATTTTGTTGTTTGTGTCTTCCGTCAACACTGAGGGTGTAAAGTAAGAATGCTATATTTAAAGATTGCTTGGGGGCGCCTGGGTGGCTCAGTCGGTTAAGCGTCCGACTTCGGCTCAGGTCATGAGCTCACAGTCTGGGTTCGAGCCCTGCGTCAGGCTCTGTGCTGACAGCTCAGAGCCTGGAGCCTGTTTCGGATTCTGTGTCTCCCTCTTTCTCTGACCCTCCCCTGTTCATGCTCTCTCTCTCTCTGTCTCAAAAATAAATAAATGTTAGGGGCGCCTGGGTGGCGCCGTTGGTTAAGCGGCCGACTTCAGCTCAGGTCACGATCTCGCGGTCCGTGAGTTCGAGCCCCGCGTCGGGCTCTGGGCTGATGGCTCGGAGCCTGGAGCCTGTTTCCGATTCTGTGTCTCCCTCTCTCTCTCTGCCCCTCCCCCGTTCATGCTCTGTCTCTCTCTGTCCCAAAAATAAATAAACGTTGAAAAAAAAAATTAAAAATAAATAAATAAATAAATAAATAAATGTTAAAA
>NW_024413722.1:0-2795 GCF_014898765.1 Herpailurus yagouaroundi | reverse complement strand
CCGGCGAGCCGCCCCTCCGCCCCGGCTCCCTCCCGCCAGTCCGTGGAACGCGCACCGCCTCCCGCCCTTCCTACCCTCTTCCGTGGGCCTCTCGTCTGCGCTTGGCTCCGGCGACTCCGTTCTGCTAATCCTCTGGTGGTTTTCTGGGTTATTTAGGCAGGTGTAGGTGGAATCTAAGCGATCAGCAGGACGCGCGGTGAGCCCAGCGTCCTCCTACGCCGCCATCTTCCCTCTCTCTAAACAAGGTTGTTTAAACAATCATGAAAATAATCTAGAAATTGACCAAAGGCATATGCATTGAGAAGCATTTATTCAAGAAAATCTATTGAGTTTTGGTAGGAACAGTGGGAATATGTGATGTTTTAACCTGGACTTGCCACCCTCCTCCAGCTCCATGGCAGGGAAATTCTACCTCGGAAGACAGAGAAGACAGTGAATGCTGCCAGAGGGAGCTGACTTCATTTAGAGCATAGTGTGGAAAAATCCATGTCCAGGGGTGTTGTCAAAGACAATAGCAATATCATTGGCAAATAATTGGGAAGGTTGACATTGTGGTTAGCCTGGGAAATCATGATACTGGTTAGGGAAAATCAACAAAACATTAGCCAGAGATTTAACAGCAAGATTCAGGAATTAGACAACCAAAGGGGTTCTTGCTAAAATCCCATTTGACTTGCTGTGTACTATGCAAAACTGTGCCCACATAAGAGAGACCAGAGGGGCCCTTGGCAAGATATTCAGCCCTGGATAAAATGTGAGGCCTTGCAAAAGCAGGCTTATAAATTTCTTGAATTTTGAAAGTGCTTCCCAAGCCACACACAAATCCATGGACAATGGCCCTTACTGGTTAAGTGTTTAAATAGGGGCACCTGGGTCACTCATTTGCTTAAGCTTCTGACTGTTGATTTTGGCTCAGGTCATGATTTCACAATTTGTGAATTCAAGCCCTGTGTCTGACTCTGTGCTTATGCCGTGGAGCTGGCTTGGATGCTTGGGATTGTATAAATATAGAATGTTATTTTTATTTCAGCATAAAAATACAAGTAATAATAAAACTATAAACATTTAAAAAAATTTTTTTCAACGTTTATTTATTTTTGGGACAGAGAGAGACAGAGCATGAACGGGGGAGGGGCAGAGAGAGAGGGAGACACAGAATCGGAAACAGGCTCCAGGCTCTGAGCCATCAGCCCAGAGCCTGACGCGGGGCTCAAACTCACGGACAGCGAGATCGTGACCTGGCTGAAGTCGGACGCTTAACCGACTGCGCCACCCAGGCGCCCCAAAACTATAAACTTTTTAGCATATAAAGATAATCTTAGAATATACGGTCTTATGAGCTACTTTTGAGCTGAATTTTTTAAGTTTATTCATTTATTTATTTTGAGACAGAGAGAGAGCGAGCGAGCAGGGGAGGTGCAGAGAGGAAGGAGAGAGAGGAAGAGAGAGAATCCCAAGCAGGCTCTGCACTGTCAGTACAGAGCCTGATTCAGGGCTCTAACCCATGAACCATGAGATCATGACCTGACCCAAAATCAGGAGTCAGATGCCTAACCAAATGAGCCACAGGTGCCCCTGGTTAAAAGTGTTTAAGCATAACCTCTGACCAGTTATTGGCTACCAAATAAGTTATGCTGAGCCAGGAACAACTGTAAGGAAGGCAAGTGAAAAAAAAAAGTAAAACACTGAGCAGAAACATCAGAGATCATATGTTGCAGGGGAAATAAGTTCCAAAGAATTAGTCCAGGCACATCAAGAAACCAACAAAAACAGCAATAGCCACCTCTGAGGGGTATTAGAATTCAGAGTTGCTATAATACCTAATAAAAAATGTGACTTTTTCAACAAAATTTTATGAGACATGGAAAAAACAAGAGAGTATGACTCATACATAGGGAAAAATCAGACAATTGTCTTTGAGGGGGCCCAAATGTTAAATTTAGTAGACAGATAACTTGAAAGCAGCTATTATAAATATGGTCAAAGAATTAAAGGAACCATATTTTAAAATTAAAGAAAAACATGATTACAATGATTTATCAAATAGAGAATATCAATCAAGGGATGGAAATTATAACGAAGAACCAAATAAAAACTCATGAATTGTAAAGTCTAACAACCAAAATGAAAAAATTAGCTAGAAGGTCTCAACAGCAGGTTTGGATTGGTAGAATAAAAAAGTCACTTTGAGGATAGATTAATGAAGGTCATGGACTTTGAAGAACAGAATGAAAAAAAGGCAATGGAAAAAGAACAGAGCCCCAGAAACCTGTGGGACACCATTAAATGTACCAGCATACATATGATGGGTGTCCCAGAAGGAAAGGAAAGAGAGAAAAATAGAAGAAAAATATTTGAAGAAATAAAAAGGTGATCAGTGAATCCCAAATAGGATAAATAGGGAGAGCCACAGCCAGACACATCATATTCAAACTGTTGAAAGTCAAAAATAAAGAGAAGAAAGTTAAAAACAGCAAGAGAAAAATTACCCAACATATACAAGGCAACCAAAATAAGATTAATGGCCAACTTCTCACAGGAAATATTATAGGACAGTAGTAGGATGACATTTTCAAAGTGCTCAAAGGAAAAAAAAATTGTCAATGAAGAACTCTATATCCAGTAAAATTTCTTTCAAAAATGAAGGCAGAATAAAGAAATTTCCATATACACAAGGACAAAAGACTCTGTTGCTAGAAAATTTGTCTTACAAAAAATATTAAAGGAAATTCTTCAGACTGAATGGAAGTGAGACCAAAAGTTAACTCAGATACATGCAAAGAAACAAAGTACAT
>NW_024413721.1:0-2030 GCF_014898765.1 Herpailurus yagouaroundi | reverse complement strand
GTGGGAGAGAGCCAAAGCATAAGAGACTGTTGAGAACTGAGAGCAAACTGAGGGTTGATGGGGGGTGGGAGGGAGGAGAGGGTGGGTGATGGGTATTGAGGAGGGCACCTTTTGGGATGAGCACTGGGTGTTGTATGGAAACCAATTTGACAATAAATTTCATATATAAATAAAAAAAAATAATAAAATAAAATAAAATAAAATAAAATAAAAATAAATAAATAAATAAAATAAAAATAATTTTTTAAAAAAATTAAAAAAGAACCCATTACTAAGTTATATATAAGTGAGTTTTGTTGAAATGGGATGAAAATAGGTGATACTAGTTATTGAAATTGTTTTACAAAGAATGTATAAACTTGTGCTGATTTCCAAGTCTGCAATGATTGATTTACACTTCTTAATTTAACATAAATTACAGAAGAATAAAAATCAGGTGAAGATATTATTTCTAGGGAAAAAATCTATGAAAAAACAGTATCATACGTATAGCCCAGTATAATTCATTAATTCATTTGCTTTCTGAATTTAGTTCAGGTTTATAATAAGGCTACTTACATAGAGTAAAAACTAAACTCCCAGGCCCACATTCCACAAAATTTCAATCAACCTTATAGGTATAGATTTATGTATATTGTGCTTAATTTATTTTTCTTTCCAGGCCATAGCAAAAAATCATATTCAACATCAATTTGCAGATATATTTTGTCCTTTTATGATGTATTTGAACTTTATTATATTTGTAATTTTGATTCTCTAAAAATTTACATTTTCCCAGGAATTTCTAGCTTTCTTCTTTCTATCCAGCTTCCTGGCATACACAGTATCAAAGCTTTACAAACTAAGGAAATGTTCTTATTTATCATTTTTTTAAAGTAAAATCAAAAAGATTTGAAAAATAAAGTCATTATATATTTACTGCTAGAATTAGATGCAGAAATATTTTCCATTGTGAAAAACATATGAATATTTATTTCATTAATATATATAAAATTGAGTGGTAAATTCTTTTTTTATTCACAGAAACTATTACTTCCTGTGTGCTAATATTAATTATAATACCAGTCATGAATTTACATATTTGAGTTTAATCTAAGTTTAGAGAGTTATTAGAAATAATTTTATTATATTTCAAGTGTATCTCAAATCTTTTGAGTGTGCTTTATTGCATTAGCACAAGACAATTTATATATATATATATATATATATATATTTAATGTTTATTTATTTTTGAGACAGAGAGAGACAGAGCATGAATGGGGGAGGGTCAAAGAGAAAGGGAGACACAGAATCTGAAACAGACTCCAGGCTCTGAGCTGTCAGCACAGAGCCCGACGCAGGGCTCGAACTCACAGACGAGATCATGACCTGAGCTGAAGTTGGACGTTTACCAGTTGAACCACCCAGGCGCTCCGACAATTTATATTTTATTGGCATATGACACATGCTTTAAGTTCATCATGGGAATCTGGGCCTTAAACCAAATTAACTCATCAGACAATGGTATGATAATAAGCCCCAAGTGTCAGTCCATTATTTAAAAAAAATACTATAAAATTGACTATTTGTAAGATTTTGTATTCTTCATAATGGTAATTCATGATTAATGACCCATAATTTCTGTAACTATTAAAAATTTCACAACTTACTATGATCAGAGATGTTCTCAAAATCATCAAACCCTAAAGGTTTAGTTAACTAACATTTGTATAGCTTTTATTTTTCATGGAAGTGGCAGAAGGAAGAACTAATATTGAATTGAGACTCCAATATCTTTTAAGAAAAACCCTAAGTGTTTTCATCTGCGCTTACTTTGTCATTTAATTTTCAGAATAATTGAGGTTGGTACTGTTATACCCATTTTTCTTTTTCTTTTTTTTTAATATATGAGATTTATTGTCAAATTGGTTTCCATACAACACCCAGTGCTCATCCCAAAAGGTGACCTCCTGAATACCCATCACCCACCCTCTCCTCCCTCCCGCCCCCCATCAACCCTCAGTTTGCTCTCAGTTCTCAACAGTCTCTTA
>NW_024413720.1:0-1169 GCF_014898765.1 Herpailurus yagouaroundi | reverse complement strand
CAGTCCTGAGAGGAAAATACATTGCAATCCAGGCCTATCTCAAGAAACAAGAAAAATCCCAAATACAAAATCTAACAGCACACCTAAAGGAAATAGAAGCAGAACAGCAAAGGCAGCCTAAACCCAGCAGAAGAAGAGAAATAATAAAGATCAGAGCAGAAATAAACAATATAGAAGCTAAAAACACTGTAGAGCAGATCAACGAAACCAAGAGTTGGTTTTTTGAAAAAATAAACAAAATTGACAAACCTCTAGCCAGGCTTCTCAAAAAGAAATGGGAGATGACCCAAATAGATAAAATCATGAATGAAAATGGAATTATTACAACCAGTCCCTCAGAGATACAAGCAATTATCAGGGAATACTATGAAAAATTATATGCCAACAAACTGGACAACCTGGAAGAAATGGACAAATTCCTAAACACCCACACTCTTCCAAAACTCAATCAGGAGAATATAGAAAGCTTGAACAGACCCATCACCAGCGAAGAAATTGAATCGGTTATCAAAAATCTCCCAACAAATAAGAGTCCAGGACCAGATGGCTTCCCAGGGGAGTTCTACCAGATGTTTAAAGCAGAGATAATACCTATCCTTCTCAAGCTATTCCAAGAAATAGAAAGGGAAGGAAAACTTCCAGACTCATTCTATGAAGCCAGTATTACTTTGATTCCTAAACCAGACAGAGACCCAGTAAAAAAAGAGAACTACAGGCCAATATCCCTGATGAATATGGATGCCAAAATTCTCAATAAGATACTAGCAAATCGAATTCAACGGCATATAAAAAGAATTATTCACCATGATCAAGTGGGATTCATTCCTGGGATGCAGGGCTGGTTCAACATTCGCAAATCAATCAACGTGATACATCACATTAACAAAAAAAAAGAGAAGAACCATATGATCCTGTCAATCGATGCAGAAAAGGCCTTTGACAAAATCCAGCACCCTTTCTTAATAAAAACCCTTGAGAAAGTTGGGATAGAAGGAACATACTTAAAGATCATAAAAGCCATTTATGAAAAGCCCACAGCTAACATCATCCTCAATGGGGAAAAACTGAGAGCTTTTTCCCTGAGATCAGGAACACGACAGGGATGCCCACTCTCACCGCTGTTGTTTAACATAGTGCTGGAAGTTCTAGCATCAGCAATCAGACAACAA
>NW_024413719.1:0-1882 GCF_014898765.1 Herpailurus yagouaroundi | reverse complement strand
AATCGATCTTCTGCACGACATATCATAGTGAAACTGGCAAAATACAAAAATAAAGAGAAAATTCTGAAAGCAGCAAGGGGTAAACATGCCCTCACATATAAAGGGAGACCTATAAGACTCGTGACTGATCTCTCTTTTGAAACTTGGCAGGCCAGAATGAATTGGCACGAGATTTTCAGTGTGCTAGACAGAAAAAATATGCAGCCGAGAATCCTTTATCCAGCAAGTCTGTCATTTAGAATAGAAGGAGAGATAAAGGTCTTCCCAAACAAACAAAAACTGAAGGAATTTGTCACCACTAAACCAGCCCTACAAGAGATCCTAAGGGGGACCCTGTGAGACAAAGTACCAGAGACATCACTACAAGCATAATACATACAGACATCACAATGACTCTAAACCCATATCTTTCTATAATAACACTGAATGTAAATGGATTAAATGCGCCAACCAAAAGACATAGGGTATCAGAATGGATAAAAAAACAAGACCCATCTATATGCTGTCTACAAGAGACTCATTTTAGACCCGAGGACACCTTTAGATTGAGAGTGAGGGGATGGAGAACTATTTATCATGCTACTGGAAGCCAAAAGAAAGCTGGAGTAGCCATACTTATATCAGACAAACTAGGCTTTAAATTAAAGGCTGTAACAAGAGATGAAGAAGGACATTATATAATAGTGACAGGGTCTATCCATCAGGAAGAGCTAACAATTATAAATGTCTATGTGCCGAATACCGGAGCGCCCAAATATATAAAACAATTACTCATAAACATAAGCAACCTTATTGATAAGAAGGTGGTCATTGCAGGGGACTTTAACACCCCACTTACAGAAATGGATAGATCATCTAGACACACGATCAATAAAGAAACAAGGGCCCTGAATGAGACATTGGATCAGATGGACTTGACAGATCTATTTAGAACTCTGCATCCCAAAGCAACAGAATATACTTTCTTCTCGAGTGCACATGGAACATTTCCAAGATAGATCACATACTGGGTCACAAAACAGCCCTTCATAAGTTTACAAGAATTGAAATCATACCATGCATACTTTCAGACCACAATGCTATGAAGCTTGAAATCAACCACAGAAAAAAGTCTGGAAAACCTCCAAAAGCATGGAGGTTAAAGAACACCCTACTAACGAATGAGTGGGTCAACCAGGCAATTCGAGAAGAAATTAAAAAATATATGGAAACAAACGAAAATGAAAATACAACAATCCAAACGCTTTGGGACGCAGCGAAGGCAGTCCTGAGAGGAAAATACATTGCAATCCAGGCCTATCTCAAGAAACAAGAAAAATCCCAAATACAAAATCTAACAGCACACCTAAAGGAAATAGAAGCAGAACAGCAAAGGCAGCCTAAACCCAGCAGAAGAAGAGAAATAATAAAGATCAGAGCAGAAATAAACAATATAGAATCTAAAAAAACTGTAGAGCAGATCAACGAAACCAAGAGTTGGTTTTTTGAAAAAATAAACAAAATTGACAAACCTCTAGCCAGGCTTCTCAAAAAGAAAAGGGAGATGACCCAAATAGATAAAATCATGAATGAAAATGGAATTATTACAACCATTCCCTCAGAGATACAAACAATTATCAGGGAATACTATGAAAAATTATATGCCATCAAATTGGACAACCTGGAAGAAATGGACAAATTCCTGAACACCCACACTCTTCCAAAACTCAATCAGGAGGAAATAGAAAGCTTGAACAGACCCATCACCAGCGAAGAAATTGAATCGGTTATCAAAAATCTCCCAACAAATAAGAGTCCAGGACCAGATGGCTTCCCAGGGGAGTTCTACCAGACGTTTAAAGCAGAGATAATACCTATCCTTCTCAAGCTATTCCAAGAAATA
>NW_024413718.1:0-1813 GCF_014898765.1 Herpailurus yagouaroundi | reverse complement strand
AACAGTGCAAGAGGGTTCCCGTTTCTCCACATCCTCTCCAGCATCTAGAGTCTCCTGATTTGTTCATTTTGGCCACTCTGACTGGCGTGAGGTGATACCTGAGTGTGGTTTTGATTTGTATTTCCCTGATAAGGAGCGACGCTGAACATCTTTTCATGTGCCTGTTGGCCATCCGGATGTCTTCTTTAGAGAAGTGTCTATTCATGTTTTCTGCCCATTTCTTCACTGGGTTATTTGCTTTTCGGGTGTGGAGTTTGGTGAGCTCTTTATAGATTTTGGATACTAGCCCTTTGTCCGATATGTCATTTGCAAATATCTTTTCCCATTCCGTTGGTTGCCTTTTAGTTTTGTTGGTTGTTTCCTTTGCTGTGCAGAAGCTTTTTATCTTCATAAGGTCCCAGTAATTCACTTTTGCTTTTAATTCCCTTGCCTTTGGGGATGTGTCGAGTAAGAGATTGCTACGGCTGAGGTCAGAGAGGTCTTTTCCTGCTTTCTCCTCTAAGGTTTTGATGGTTTCCTGTCTCACATTCAGGTCCTTTATCCATTTTGAGTTTATTTTTGTGAATGGTGTGAGAAAGTGGTCTAGTTTCAACCTTCTGCATGTTGCTGTCCAGTTCTCCCAGCACCATTTGTTAAAGAGACTGTCTTTTTTCCATTGGATGTTCTTTCCTGCTTTGTCAAAGATGAGTTGGCCATACGTTTGTGGGTCTAGTTCTGGGGTTTCTATTCTATTCCATTGGTCTATGTGTCTGTTTTTGTGCCAATACCATGCTGTCTTGATGATGACAGCTTTGTAGTAGAGGCTAAAGTCTGGGATTGTGATGCCTCCTGCTTTGGTCTTCTTCTTCAAAATTACTTTGGCTATTCGGGGCCTTTTGTGGTTCCATATGAATTTTAGGATTGCTTGTTCTAGTTTCGAGAAGAATGCTGGTGCAATTTTGATTGGGATTGCATTGAATGTGTAGATAGCTTTGGGTAGTATTGACATTTTGACAATATTTATTCTTCCAATCCATGAGCAGGGAATGTCTTTCCATTTCTTTAAATCTTCTTCAATTACCTTCATAAGCTTTCTATAGTTTTCAGCATACAGATCCTTTACATCTTCGGTTAGATTCATTCCTAGGTATTTTATGCTGCTTCTTTGTGCCATTGTGAATGGGATCAGTTTCTATATTTGTCTTTCTATTGCTTCATTGTTAGTGTATAAGAATGCAACTAATTTCTGTACATTGATTTTGTATCCTGCAACTTTGCTGAATTCATGTATCAGTTCTAGCAGACTTTTGGTGGAGTCTATCGGATTTTCCATGTATAATATCATGTGATCTGCAAAAAGCGGAAGCTTGACTTCATCTTTGCCAATTTTGATGCCTTTGATTTCCTTTTGTTGTCTTATTGCTGATGCTAGAACTTCCAGCACTATGTTAAACAACAGCGGTGAGAGTGGGCATCCCTGTCGTGTTCCTGATCTCAGGGAAAAAGCTCTCAGTTTTTCCCCATTGAGGATGATGTTAGCTGTGGGCTTTTCATAAATGGCTTTTATGATCTTTAAGTATGTTCCTTCTATCCCGACTTTCTCAAGGGTTTTCTTTAAGAAAGGGTGCTGGGGGGCGCCTGGGTGGCGCAGTCGGTTAAGCGTCTGACTTCAGTCAGGTCACGATCTCACAGTCCGGGAGTTCGAGCCCCGTGTCGGGCTCTGGGCTGATGGCTCAGAGCCTGGAGCCTGTTTCCGATTCTGTGTCTCCCTCTCTCTCTGCCCCTCCTCCATTCATGCTCTGTCTCTCTCTGTCCCAAAAATAAATAAATGTTG
>NW_024413717.1:0-2763 GCF_014898765.1 Herpailurus yagouaroundi | reverse complement strand
TGCATTTCGTTTAAAGCGTTTTTCAGCTCCTCGTGACTGTTCCTTAGTCCCTTGATCTCTGTAGCAAGAGATTCTCTGCTGTCAGCTATACTGTTTTCAAGCCCAGCGATTAATTTTATGACTATTATTCTAAATTCACTTTCTGTTATATTATTTAAATCCTTTTTGATCAGCTCATTAGCTGTTGTTATTTCCTGGAGATTCTTCTGAGGGGAATTCTTCCGCTTGGTCATTTTGGATAGTCCCTGGCGTGGTGAGGACCTGCAGGGCACTTCCCCTGTGCTGTGGTGTATAACTGGAGTTGGTGGGTGGAGCCGCAGTCAGACCTGATGTCTGCCCCCAGCCCACCGCTGCGGCCACAGTCAGACTGGTGCGTGCCTTCTCTTCCCCTCTCCTAGGGGCGGGATTCACTGTGGGGTGGGGTGGCCTGTCTGGGCTACTTGCACACTGCCAGGCTTGTGATGCTGGGGATCTGGCGTGTTAGCTGGGGTGGGTAGGCAAGGTGCACGGGGGCAGGAGGGGCAGGCTTAGCTTGCTTCTCCTTAGGTGATCCACTTCAGGAGGGGCCCTGTGGCAGCAGGAGGGAGTCAGATCCGCTGCCGGAAGTTTGGCTCCGCAGAAGCGCAGAGTTGGGTGTTTGCGCGGAGCGAGCAAGTTCCCTGGCAGGAACTGGTTCTCTTTGCGATTTTGGCTGGGGGATGGGCGGGGAAGATGGCGCTGGCGAGGGCCTTTGTTCCCCACCAAACTGAGCTCTGTCGTCCGGGGGCTCAGCAGCTTTCCTTCCCTTTGTCCTCCAGCCTTCCCGCTTTCTGAGCAGAGCTGTTCACTTATGACCTCCCAGACGCTAAGTCTCGCTTGCTGTCGGAACACAGTCCGTCAGGCCCCTCCGCTTTTTGCAAGCCAGACTTGGGGGCTCTGCTTGGCCGGCGAGCCGCCCCTCCGCCCCGCCTCCCTCCTGCCAGTCCTTGGAGCGCGCACCGCCTCGCCGCCCTTCCTACCGTCTTCCGTGGGCCTCTCGTCTGCGCTTGGCTCCGGCGACTCCGTTCTGCTAATCCTCTGGCGGTTTTCTGGGTTATTTAGGCAGGTGTAGGTGGAATCTAAGTGATCAGCAGGACGCGCGGTGAGCCCAGCGTCCTCCTACGCCGCCATCTTTCCTCCTCCTTAATGTAGTTTATTACTATGAACTTCCTTCATGTCAGTATTTTTGATGCATTGCATTAAATTTTGATGGTTTTTAATTTTTTATTTATTGCAGGTCTTTTAAAAATTTTCCTTTTGGAAAAGGGAAGGGCCAACATGGCAGGGAAATAGGGGGATACATAGATCTTGAGTCTCTCAAACAAAGAAGTATAGAAGCCAAAGGACTTTGAACACCAGGGCTTGGGAGTAAAAGAGACTGAATCTACTAAGAAGAAAACTGAAAAGTTGGGAAAAAGATAGGTGGGTAACTGCGAACAGGGGGAGATAGAAACAAAGTCTGTGTGGGCACGGAGGGGAGGGATCCCCTTCTGCGGAGAGTCAAGGGGAAGAGAAAGAGGGGATAGGCAAGTGCAGGACCTTAGCTGGACAGGAGAAAGACCTCGGACTCAGACTGAGATGGATCCAATCTCTAACTGTGGGGCTTTCTTTGGACTGGGACAGGCTCACTGTTCTCACACCTGGGGATGATGGGAGCCAGCCTTGGGTGAAGTGGTGGGTCAGTGGCTCAGTCCACAGCTGGAGAAAGTGGTTCCCTCCCTAGAGGACTGTGCTATAGCACAGAACCTGCCTGCTTCTGCCACCCCAGGGTGCAGTGGTTGGTCCTAGGGCACAGTATGCAGGAGGATAAAGCGGCCATTTCCCTGGAGTGCTGTGGGAAAAGACAAAGCCTGCCTACGTCCACCATCCATGGGGCTCACAATGAGGGCAGCAGCTCTCAGTCCCCAATAGAAGTCTGTCCTCCCTGAAGTGCAGACAAAGCCAGCCGGGACCACATATCACCACACTGAGAGGTGTTTCCCCAGTATCAGAGAGCACAGAGCAGGACTTTGAATCCTAGCCAAGCACAGGGTCAGGGGAGTTGGTGGAGCAAGAAGGAATGCCCCTGCAGCACAGGGAGGATGACTCAAACAGAGTCCCCTGGGTCTGGCTCCATGGAGAAGAGACTGGGATATCACCACCCCCCCAACTGCCCACCTACCCCCTGCCACCACCACCAAGGCAGGGCCTCAGGGATCACTCCCAGAGCCCCTAGTGGAGGTGGGATCAGAATATGCCAAACCACGCCCCCCTTGCACTGTGTAATTGTGTATCCACCTGAGTGGTACAGACCCTGCAGACTGCTCCTCCTGACAAACAATGCAGCATTGCCTGGATTAACTCTAGGTCAATTCTGGATATATATATTCTCCCCCCCCCATTCCCCTCCTTATCTCTTCCCTCCCCTAGGCTGGTTACTCTGGTTATTGGTCTGTCTAAACAGACATATTTAATCTATTGTGTTGATACATGTTCTACACCTCCTTCTTTAAACTCCTTTCCCTCTCTCTGGAATAATCAAACGATATAGTTTCTCTGTATGCGTAATTTTATCTTTGCTTTGTTTTCCCCAATTCCTTCTTTATTTTCCTTTCTCTCTCTGGATTAAGCCTTTTAGTCTCTCTGCCTAATCAACATTTATCCCCCCACCGCCCACCCCACTCCTGTCATTTCTGTTTTTGTAAGACCCATAAGCTACTACAGGGCAAGAAGGCTATAGCATGATATATTCAACATACTGAAGGG
>NW_024413716.1:0-1683 GCF_014898765.1 Herpailurus yagouaroundi | reverse complement strand
TTGCTGAATTCATGTATCAGTTCTAGCAGACTTTTGGTGGAGTCTGTCAGATTTTCCATGTATAATATCATGTCATCTGCAAAAAGCGAAAGCTTGACTTCATCTTTGCCAATTTTGATGCCTTTGATTTCCTTTTGTCTGATTGCTGATGCTAGAACTTCCAGCACTATGTTAAACAACAGCGGTGAGAGTGGGCATCCCTGTCGTGTTCCTGATGTCAGGGAAAAAGCTCTCCGTTTTTCCCCGTTGAGGATGATGTTAGCGGTGGGCTTTTCATAAATGGCTTTTATGATCTTTAAGTATGTTCCTTCTATCCCGACTTTCTCAAGGGTTTTTATTAAGAAAGGGTGCTGGATTTTGTCAAAGGCCTTTTCTCCTTCGATTGACAGGATCATATGGTTTTTCTCTTTTTTTTTGTTAATGTGATGTATCACGTTGATTGATTTGCGAATGTTGTACCAGCCCTGCATCCCAGGAATGAATCCCACTTGATCATGGTGAATAATTCTTTTTATATGCCGTTGAATTCGATTTGCTAGTATCTTATTGAGAATTTGCATCCGTATTCATCAGGGATATTGGCCTGTAGTTCTCTTTTTTTACTGGGTCTCTGTCTGGTTTAGGAATCAAAGTAATACTGGCTTCATAGAATGAGTCTGGAAGTTTTCCTTCCCTTCTATTTCTTGGAATAGCTTGAGAAGGATAGGTATTATCTCTGCTTTAAACATCTGGTAGAACTCCCCTGGGAAGCCATCTGGTCCTGGACTCTTATTTGTTGGGAGATTTTTGATAACCGATTCAATTTCTTTGCTGGTGATGGGTCTGTTCAAGCTTTCTATTTCCTCCTGATTGAGTTTTGGAAGAGTGTGGGTGTTCAGGAATTTGTCCATTTCTTCCAGGTTGTCCAATTTGTTGGCATATAATTTTTCGTAGTATTCCCTGATAATTGTTTGTATCTCTGAGGGATTGGTTGTAATCATTCCATTTTCATTCATGATTTTATCTATTTGGGTCATCTCCCTTTTCTTTTTGAGAAGCCTGGCTAGAGGTTTGTCAATTTTGTTTATTTTTTCAAAAAACCAACTCTTGGTTTCGTTGATCTGCTCTACAGTTTTTTTAGATTCTATATTGTTTATTTCTGCTCTGATCTTTATTATTTCTCTTCTTCTGCTGGGTTTAGGCTGCCTTTGCTGTTCTGCTTCTATTTCCTTTAGGTGTGCTGTTAGATTTTGTATTTGGGATTTTTCTTGTTTCTTGAGATAGGCCTGGATTGCAATGTATTTTCCTCTCAGGACTGCCTCCGCTGCGTCCCAAAGCGTTTGGATTGTTGTATTTTCATTTTCGTTTGTTTCCATATATTTTTTAATTTCTTCTCGAATTGCCTGGTTGACCCACTCATTCGTTAGTAGGGTGTTCTTTAACCTCCATGCTTTTGGAGGTTTTCCAGACTTTTTTCTGTGGTTGATTTCCAGCTTCATAGCATTGTGGTCTGGAAGTATGCATGGTATGATTTCAATTCTTGTAAACTAATGAAGGGCTGTTTTGTGACCCAGTATATGATCTATCTTGGAGAATGTTCCATGTGCACTCGAGAAGAAAGTATATTCTGTTGTTTTGGGATGCAGTGTTCTAAATCTATCTGTCAAGTCCATCTGATCCAATGTCTCATTCAGGGCCCTTGTT
>NW_024413715.1:0-2077 GCF_014898765.1 Herpailurus yagouaroundi | reverse complement strand
GTTATGGATATTGTTCCATTTGATTTCATCACTTAGTTCTCTAATTCTCCCCTCTCGTTCCTCAATTTTTTCTCTATCTTTTTCTCACCTCCTTTTCCCCATATTTTTACCTTCTGATTCATTTAGTCTCCCCTCTGTCCACTTCTTCCCGGAATTTATTTTGAGGGAAATTCTTCTGTGTCATTATTTTGGCTAGTTTTCTCTCTCTTAGGAGGTTTACAAGCTTGTTGTTTGCTCTGTACCTGCAAAATTGCTATAGGACAGGGGGCTCACGCCCTGTGCAGGTTCTAGCCCTGCAGGTAGTGTTTCTTGGAGAGTGTTACTTGCTCTCTGTTTTTGTGACATTGGCTCTTTGAGTTCTCTACTCGTAATGATGTTTTAGACCCTCCACAAGGTGTGCTTTTATTTGTTTCTTGAAGTAGCCCTGGAAAGGAAAACAAACAAACCTACAAACAGGAAAGAGAGACATGTAACGTAACGTGCAAATAAAAGGAATAAATGGACACACACACGCTCACATACACACAGAAAAACAGTCTAAAATTAAAAAAAAAAAATATATATATATATATATATATATTGACCAGGCTGGGAGGCGAAATGGCTTAATGGAGACAGAGAGAAAGGAAAATAAGGAAGGAGGTGGGGGAACAAAAGGAAGGTAAGTTTAGCCATTCAGGGAAACTAGATGGCTTGATTATCCCAGAGAGAGAGAGAAAGGAAAGTATACAAGTATAGGTAGGAAATGTACCAAGGGAATGGATTATAAATGTCTGCTTAAATAAACAAACAAACAGAGTTACCAACCTAATGGAGGGAAGAGATAGGAAAGGAGAATACATCTAAAGAACAAGAATTGTCCCGGAATTACTCTTGTCTAGGCAGCATCACCGGTCCTGATGAAGGAGCTGCCTGGTTCCACAGTGCCTATCCTGCTCATCAGACAAGCAGGTCCCCAGCACAGAGAGGCGTGGTTTGGGGTAGGCATGTCCCACCTCCACTCTGGACCCTCGGACTGATCCCTGAGGCCCCGCCCTGGTGGTGCTGGTGGTGGTGGTGCTGGTGGTGGTGGGGAAATGGTGATGCCCAGCCTCTTCTCCATGACCAGGTGTACTCCGTTCCAGTTGTCCTCATTGTGCCGAGAGCACACGCAGTGTGGTCCTTCTTGCTCCACTGACTCCTTTGGCACAGCGCTTGTGGAGGGTTCACAGACCCGTTCCATGTGCTCTGGCACTGGGGCAGTGCCGCTCTGTGCTGCTCCAAATGTCTTCCTGGCTTTGTTTGTGGTGCTGTGCTTCAGGGAGCCCCGACTTTTCCTGCTGTTGACTGCGCTGCTGACATCACTGCTGAGCTTGGGCATGGTGGATGCAGGCAGGCATTGTTTTGACCCACACCGACTCCCCCATGGATGGGGCGCTCTTTCTCCTAATGCCGACTGCGCCCTAGTCCCAGCCAGAGATCGGGGAGGGTGGTGGTGGATGCGGGCAGGCTTTGTTCTATTGCACAGCCCACCAGGGAGGGGCTACTGTCTCCTTCTGTGGACTGTGCCCCTGCTCTACCTCTGAAAACAATGCTGGCTCCTCTCCTCCCCAGGTGCGCAAACAGGGAGCCTAGCCCCAGAACCAAGAAAGCCCCACAGTTAGAGATAAGATCCCTCTAAGTCCCAGTCCCAGGTTCTCCTCTTATCCACATACAGTGCTACACTTCCGCAGCCACTCTTTCTCTTACATTTGCCTCTCCGTAGAAGGGGATCTCTTCCCTCCATTCCTACTTGGCCCAATTTATGTACCCCAGTTCAAAATCAGCCACCTGTCTCTCTCAAGGTGTCTCATTTCCTTCAGGGAGTATTCAGCCTGGTTTCTTTGCAGACTTTTGGGTTTCAAAATGCTTTGGCTTCAGCACTTTGTTTGAAAGACATGGGATATACAGATCCCCCTACTTCTCCACCATGGTGAGCCTTCTGACCCAGAAGGATTTATTCATAAATTGATGGACATCACGTTCTAGATCTTATTTTCTTATTCATGTTATTAGGATTAATCTCAGTACATACTTTTAGTTTTAAGAAAAATTCCCT
>NW_024413714.1:0-1269 GCF_014898765.1 Herpailurus yagouaroundi | reverse complement strand
AGCTTTTTCCCTGAGATCAGGAACACGACAGGGATGCCCACTCTCACTGCTGTTGTTTAACATAGTGCTGGAAGTTCTAGCATCAGCAATCAGACAACAAAAGGAAATCAAAGGCTTCAAAATAGGCAAAGATGAAGTCAAGTTTTCGCTTTTTGCAGATGACATGATATACATGGAAAATCCGATAGACTCCACCAAAAGGCTGCTAGAACTGATCCATGAATTCAGCAAAGTTGCAGGATACAAAATCAATGTACAGAAATCAGTTGCATTCTTATACACTAACAATGAAGCAACAGAAAGACAAATAAAGAATCTGATCCCATTCACAATTGCACCAAGAAGCATAAAATACCTAGGAATAAATCTAGCTAAAGCTGTAAAGGATCTGTATGCTGAAAACCATAGAAAGCTTATGAAGGTAATTGAAGAAGATTTAAAGAAATGGAAAGACATTCCCTGCTCATGGATTGGAAGAATAAATATTGTCAAAATGTCAATACTACCCAAAGCTATCTACACATTCAATGCAATCCCAATCAAAATTGCACCAGCATTCTTCTCGAAACTAGAACAAGCAATCCTAAAATTCATATGGAACCACAAAAGGCCCCGAATAGCCAAAGGAATTTTGAAGAAGAAGACCAAAGCAGGAGGCATCACAATCCCAGACTTTAGCCTCTACTACAAAGCTGTCATCATCAAGACAGCATGGTATTGGCACCAAAACAGACACATCGACCAATGGAATAGAATAGAAACCCCAGAACTAGACCCACAAACGTATGGCCAACTCATCTTTGACAAAGCAGGAAAGAACATCCAATGGAAAAAAGACAGTCTCTTTAACAAATGGTGCTGGGAGAACTGGACAGCAACATGCAGAAGGTTGAAACTAGACCACTTTCTCACACCATTCACAAAAATAAACTCAAAATGGATAAAGGACCTGAATGTGAGACAGGAAACCATCAAAACCTTAGAGGAGAAAGCAGGAAAAGACCTCTCTGACCTCAGCCGTAGCAATCTCTTACTCGACACATCCCCAAAGGCAAGGGAATTAAAAGCAAAAGTGAATTACTGGGACCTTATGAAAGCTTCTGCACAGCAAAGGAAACAACCAACAAAACTAAAAGGCAACCAACGGAATGGGAAAAGATATTTGCAAATGACATATCGGACAAAGGGCTAGTATCCAAAATCTATAAAGAGCTCACCAAACTCCACACCCGAAAAGCAAATAACCCAGTGAAGAAATGGGCAGAAAAC
>NW_024413713.1:0-1011 GCF_014898765.1 Herpailurus yagouaroundi | reverse complement strand
GGGGTGGAATGGCTTCTTCTGACGACTTCAGAGCAATGAGGGAACAAGAGAGATCATGGATCCGTCCCTAAAGTGCTGGAGACCTCTCAGTCTGGGGTTAGGAAGAAAGGGGACCTCCCTTGCGGTCCAGGGGTCGCCTCCTTCAGCAGACCCGGTGCTGGGAGGCAGCAGAGGGCACAGCTGCCCTGGAGTCCCAGAAGGCGGCGCCGCATCCCTGGGGCGCGGGCTTAGGCGGTCTGGTGCTTATTCGCCCTTAAAGTGCACCAGGGGACGCTGGCCCGGCTCTCACTGGTTCATCGCTCCAGGCACAACCCGTCCCGGGGCTGAGAGGTCGCGCCGCTGTGGCCCGCATCTCATGCCCAGGCACTGGGAAGCGGGAGAGTATCACCACGGGTGCCAGGTTCACTCCCAGGACTTGGCGCGCTTGGCGCCGCGCTTCTGCCAGGCTGCTCTCCACCCACATGTCGCCGACTACGCGGATGGTGGGCAAGGTGGTCAGCGTCGGATTGGCCGCCCTCCCACTCTTCTCCAGGGTGCGGCCGCCGGAGCAGGGCCCGGGGTCCGCGGGCTTGCGGTGGCTGCTGTCCTCGCGGAACAGCGGCGGCGGGGACGGCACCTTCCTCTGGCCGACCGCGACCGTCCGGGCTCATTGGCGCCTCCTCCTGGCAGCTGGCCGGCGCGTCTGGACGCGGGCCTCGGGGGACTGATGCCCCCGCGTGTACACCACTTTCTCCTCAGGCGCCTCCAGCGCGGCCCTTACTGCAGCGCTAGAGGCTCCTCCCCGGGCGACCTGGGCCAGGGCCTCCCGGGGCCTGCGCCGCCGCCTCTTCATGCGGCTCAGGAGGTGAGGCCGCTAGGGGTCGCCCGCGCTTGCCAGGTCTCGCCGCCGCCGGCGCGCCCTGATGAATTTCCTACCAGGAAGCCAAATCAGGCGGTAGGCTGTGAGAGTTACACCGCAATTGCTAGGAGACCAGGCGCTTTGTGAGGTCACAATGTCTGCCTATCCTATCA
>NW_024413712.1:0-1234 GCF_014898765.1 Herpailurus yagouaroundi | reverse complement strand
CAGGCGCGTGATGTTGTCAGACGTTGCAATTGGGTCCCATGGGGGAGAGGCTTAGCTAGGGTTAGGGTTCGGGCTAGGGACGTCGCCAGCGCCGAAACGACTCCGGGCTCGTTATCTCCCTCGAGGGCTGAAGTGAGGGCTCGTGCCAGAAGGCGGCTCAATTGCAGGGTTACGGATCGAGGCAGGCTTAGGTTTCCGTGGATGTTCCCGGTTGGGGTAGTGTTAGGGTTAGGGTTAGCTCCCAGGAGGCTCCAGGCGCCGAACCCACAGCAGGGCAGTGGTCTGCGCGAAGGGCTGAGTTGAGGGCACAAGTGACGATGCCGGTCAGGATCCGTCTTTGGCTGCCAAGGCCAAACTCGTCGATCCGCCCCTGGTCGAGGAGGTATCCGGAATCTTCACGGGCAGCTGCAGCCGGGCCTGTGAAACGACATGGGGAGCTTCCAGCTTCCGTGCCCTGTCAGTCTACACCGCTTCTGGACCTCACACTAGTGATGTTGTCAGACTTTGGAATGGGGTCCCCATGGGGAGTGAACCTTACCTAGGGTTAGGGTTCGGGCCAGGGACGTCGGCAGGGCCGAGGCGACTCCCGTCTCGTGATCTCCCTCGAGGGCTGAAGTGAGGGCCCATGACAGAAGGCGGCTCAATTGCAGGGTTAGGGATCGAGTCAGGCTTAGGTTTCGGTGGACGTTCCCGGCTTGGGGTAGGGTTAGGGTTAGGGTTAGCTCCCAGGAGGCTCCAGGCGCCGAACCCTCAGCAGGGCAGTAGTCTCCGCCAAGGTGTGAGTTGAGGGCACAAGGGAGGGTGCCGGTCAGGATCCATCTTTGGCTGCCAAGGCCATACACGTCGATCCCCCCGGTCGAGGAGGCCTCCGGAATCCTCTCGCACAGTTGCAGGCTGGCCTGGGAAACGACATGGGGAGCTTCCAGCTTCCATGTCGACTCAGTCTACACCGCTTCTGGACCTCAGGCGAGTGATGTTGTCAGACGTTGGAATTGGGTCCCCATGGAGAGAGAGCCTTAGCTAGGCTTCGGGTTCGGGTCAGGGACCTCGTCAGGGCCGAGGCGACTCCAGTCTCGTGATCTCCCTTGAGGACTCAAGTGAGGGCCCATGTCAGAAGGCGGCTCAATTGCAGGGTTAGGTTTCGAGGGAGGCTTAGGTTTCCGTGGAGGTTCCCGGTTCGGGGTAGGGTTAGGGTTAGGGTTAGCTCCCAGGAGGCTCCAGGCGCCGAACCCAC
>NW_024413711.1:0-2153 GCF_014898765.1 Herpailurus yagouaroundi | reverse complement strand
TGATCTCTGCTTGGGTATTGAAAAAAAGCAGAACATGACAAGAATTGGCAAGAATGTAGATAAATTAGAACCCTCCTACACTACTGGTGGGAATGTAATATGGTTGCAGCTGCTGCAGAAAACACTTTGGTGGCTCCTCAAAAAGTTAAACATAGAATTACCATATTACCCAGTAACTCCACTCCTAAATATATATCCAAAAAACCCTAAAAACTCATATTCAAACAAAACTTGTACACAAATGTTCACAGAAATCGTAGCAGCACTATTCATAATCACCAAAAGGTGAAAATGTCTATCAACTGATGAATGGATAAACAAAATGTAGTATATCTATACAATGGAATATTACTCAGCCATAAAAAGGAAATGCATGAACCTCAAAAACATGATGCCAAATGAAAGAAGGTAGACACAAATTGTCACCTATGCGTGATTCCATTTGTACAAAATATCCAGAATAGGAAAATTCACTGGGATAGAAGGTACATTATTGTTCACCAGTGGCTGCAGGGAGGTAAGGACTGGGAAATGACTGCTAATCAGTACCAACTTTCTTTATAGAGTGATGAAAATGTTCTATAATTAGATAATGGTAACAGTTGTACAACACCAAAATGCTAGAAATGACTATTATATTTATTTTTTAAAAATTGGGGCGCCTGGGTGGCTCAGTCGGTTAAGCGTCCGACTTTGGCTCAGGTCATGATCTCACAGTTCGTGAGTTCGAGCCCCGTGTCGGGCTCTGTGCTGACAGTTCAGAGCCTGGAGCCTGCTTCACATTCTGTGTCTCCCTCTCTCTCTGCCCCTTCCCTGCTCATGCTGTGTCTCTCTCTCTGTCTCAAAAATAAATAAACATTAAAAATTTTTTTTTAAATCGTAATAGTACCATTATTGAATATGTTCTTTCTATAAAGCATCATTTTAAGAAAGTTCAAATCCAAGGTCCAACACTTACCAGCTGGATGCCCTTAGACAAGTTAATTAACCTCTCTGTGCCTCAATAATATTATCTGTGAAATGAGGATAATAGCAGTATCAACCTCGATAGGGTTGCTTTGAGAATTAAATATGTTAATATATAGAAAACAATTCAAATAGTGCTTGCTATACAACAAGAATTAGCTAAGCGTTAGCTATTGTAATCACTTCAACTAATCCTCACAACAACCCCCTGAAGTAGGTATTAATGATTCCCATTTTACAGATGAGAAAAATGAAGGCACAGGAATAAGCAACTCACTAGGTTATCCAGCTAGCAAGTAGCAATCAAAACTAGGATTCTGACACCAGTGTTCTGGCTTCCGGGTCCTTGCTCTCAACTACTGTCAGATTCTACCTCCCATAAATCTGGCATATCAAACCCTTGAAGTCATAGCTATTTTTGCTTAGCATGGGGTTCAATTGGGTATTTAAGGTTTTCAAAATGTGAATCAATTTAGGTAAATACATTAATTAAATACTACCATGGCTGGTACCCAGGTCTGGCAAAACGAGTAAGGGCCTCATGAATGAGGTTTAGAAAACACTGGAGTAAACCATGGAAATCTACCATGTGAGAAAACACACCTGAGCTGTTACCAATATACTAGGTAAGCTACTGCACACCATAATTAAAACATATATGGATCTCTTGTATAATAACTCATCCCAGGCCAAAATTATCCACCAGGTATCTAGCCCAAAGAGAGGGAGGCCAGCAGAACTCAGCAAGAGCAAGCCTGAGGAAGAAATATCGAAATATCTTGATTAAAGTCAGAGAGGGGCTGTGGAGTTGTCATCCTTTGACCTCTTTTGGAAAATGAATTGGTCAGTCAACCATCTTATTAGCTGGTTTCCCACCTGCCATCTCTGGGAATGTGAGGCAGGGGAATTTCTCCATTAGTCACAGTAATCATGATATCCACCGCCCACCACCCTTTTAGGAACCTAGGAAAATGCTTTAACTTCTTTTGAAATCAAAAGAAAAAATTAATGTAACCCAAGCCAAATTATATTTATATTTATACCAATATAGTTGTAAAGTATCGTCTTAAAAAATTTTATGGAGGGGCGCCTGGGTGGCGCAGTCGGTTAAGCGTCCGACTTCAGCCAGGTCACGATCTCGCGGTCCGTGAGTTCGAGCCCCGCGTCAGGCTCTGGGCTGATGGCTC
>NW_024413710.1:0-2061 GCF_014898765.1 Herpailurus yagouaroundi | reverse complement strand
AAGAATGCTGGTGCAATTTTGATTGGGATTGCATTGAATGTGTAGATGGCTTTGGGTAGTATTGACATTTTGACAATATTTATTCTTCCAATCCATGAGCAGGGAATGTCTTTCCATTTCTTTATATCTTCTTCAACTATCTTCATAAGCTTTCTATAGTTTTCAGCATACAGATCTTTTACATCTTTGGTTAGATTTATTCCTAGGTATTTTATGCTTCTTGGTGCAATTGTGAATGGGATCAGTTTCTTTATTTGTCTTTCTGTTGCCTCATTGTTAGTGTATAAGAATGCAACTGATTTGTGTACATTGATTTTGTATCCTGCAACTTTGCTGAATTCATGTATCAGCTCTAGCAGACTTTTGGTGGAGTCTATCGGATTTTCCATGTATAATATCATGTCATCTGCAAAAAGCGAAAGCTTGACTTCATCTTTGCCTATTTTGATGCCTTTGATTTCCTTTTGTTGTCTGATTGCTGATGCTAGCACTTCCAACACTATGTTAAACAACAGCGGTGAGAGTGGACATCCCTGTCATGTTCCTAATCTCAGGGAAAAAGCTCTCAGTTTTTCCCCGTTGAGGATGATGTTAGCTGTGGGCTTTTCATAAATGGCTTTTATGATCTTTAAGTATGTTCCTTCTATCCCGACTTTCTCAAGGGTTTTTATTAAGAAAGGGTGCTGGATTTTGTCAAAGGCCTTTTCTGCATCGATTGACAGGATCATATGGTTTTTCTCTTTTTTTTTGTTAATGTGATGTATCACGTTGATTGATTTGCGAATGTTGAACTAGCCCTGCATCCCAGGAATGAATCCCACTTGATCATGGTGAATAATTCTTTTTATATGCCGTTGAATTCGATTTGCTAGTATCTTATTGAGAATTTTGGCATCCATATTCATCAGGGATATTGGCCTGTAGTTCTCTTTTTTTACTGGGTCTCTGTCTGGTTTAGGAATCAAAGTAATACTGGCTTCATAGAATGAGTCTGGAAGTTTTCCTTCCCTTTCTATGTTTTGGAATAGCTTGAGAAGGATAGGTATTATCTCTGCTTTAAACGTCTGGTAGAACTCCCCTGGGAAGCCATCTGGTCCTGGACTCTTATTTGTTCGGAGATTTTTGATAACCGATTCAATATCTTCGCTGGTTATGGATCTGTTCAAGCTTTCTATTTCCTCCTGATTGAGTTTTGGAAGAGTGTGGGTGTTCAGGAATTTGTCCATTTCTTCCAGGTTGTCCAATTTGTTGGCATATAATTTTTCATAGTATTCCCTGATAATTGTTTGTCTCTGAGGGATTGGTTGTAATAATTCCATTTTCATTCATGATTTTATCTTTTTGGGTCTTCTCCCTTTTGTTTTTGAGAAGCCTGGCTAGAGGTTTATCAATTTTGTTTATTTTTTCAAAAAACCAACTCTTGGTTTCATTTATCTGCTCTACAGTTTTTTTAGATTCTATATTGTTTATTTCTGCTCTGATCTTTATTATTTCTCTTCTTCTGCTGGGTTTGGGGTGTCTTTGCTGTTCTGCTTCTATTTCCTTTAGGTGTGCTGTTCAATTTTGTATTTGGGATTTTTCTTGTTTCTTGAGATAGGCCTGGATTGCGATGTATTTTCCTCTCAGGACTGCCTTCACTGCGTCCCAAAGCGTTTGGATTGTTGTATTTTCATTTTCGTTTGTTTCCATATATTTTTTAATTTCTTCTCTAATTGCCTGGTTGACCCACTCATTCCTTAGTAGGGTGTTCTTTAACCTCCATGCTTTTGGAGGTTTTCCAGACTTTTTCCTGTGGTTGATTTCAAGCTTCATAGCATTGTGGTCTGAAAGTATGCATGGTATGATTTCAATTCTTGTAAACTTATGAAGGGCTGTTTTGTGACCCAGTATATGATCTATCTTGGAGAATGTTCCATGTGCACTCGAGAAGAAAGTATATTCTGTTGCTTTGGGATGCAGAGTTCTAAATATATCTGTCAAGTCCATCTGATCCAATGTATCATTCAGGGCCCTTGTTTCTTTATTGACCGTGTTTCTAGATGATCTATCCATTTCTGTAAG
>NW_024413709.1:0-3417 GCF_014898765.1 Herpailurus yagouaroundi | reverse complement strand
TTTGCATTCCCACCAACAGTGCAAGAGGGTTCCCGTTTCTCCACATCCTCTCCAGCATCTATAGTCTCCTGATTTGTTCATTTTGGCCACTCTGACTGGCGTGAGGTGATACCTGAGTGTGGTTTTGATTTGTATTTCCCTGATAAGGAGCGACGCTGAACATCTTTTCATGTGCCTGTTGGCCATCCGGATGTCTTCTTTAGAGAAGTGTCTATTCATGTTTTCTGCCCATTTCTTCACTGGGTTATTTGCTTTTCGGGTGTGGAGTTTGGTGAGCTCTTTATAGATTTTGGATACTAGCCCTTTGTCCGATATGTCATTTGCAAATATCTTTTCCCATTCCGTTGGTTGCCTTTTAGTTTTGTTGGTTGTTTCCTTTGCTGTGCAGAAGCTTTTTATCTTCATAAGGTCCCAGTAATTCACTTTTGCTTTTAATTCCCTTGCCTTTGGGGATGTGTCGAGTAAGAGATTGCTACGGCTGAGGTCAGAGAGGTCTTTTCCTGCTTTCTCCTCTAAGGTTTTGATGGTTTCCTGTCTCACATTCAGGTCCTTTATCCATTTTGAGTTTATTTTTGTGAATGGTGTGAGAAAGTGGTCTAGTTTCAACCTTCTGCATGTTGCTGTCCAGTTCTCCCAGCACCATTTGTTAAAGAGACTGTCTTTTTTCCATTGGATGTTCTTTCCTGCTTTGTCAAAGATGAGTTGGCCATACGTTTGTGGGTCTAGTTCTGGGGTTTCTATTCTATTCCATTGGTCTATGTGTCTGTTTTTGTGCCAATACCATGCTGTCTTGATGATGACAGCTTTGTAGTAGAGGCTAAAGTCTGGGATTGTGATGCCTCCTGCTTTGGTCTTCTTCTTCAAAATTACTTTGGCTATTCGGGGCCTTTTGTGGTTCCATATGAATTTTAGGATTGCTTGTTCTAGTTTCGAGAAGAATGCTGGTGCAATTTTGATTGGGATTGCATTGAATGTGTAGATAGCTTTGGGTAGTATTGACATTTTGACAATATTTATTCTTCCAATCCATGAGCAGGGAATGTCTTTCCATTTCTTTAAATCTTCTTCAATTACCTTCATAAGCTTTCTATAGTTTTCAGCATACAGATCCTTTACATCTTTGGTTAGATTTATTCCTAGGTATTTTATGCTTCTTGGTGCAATTGTGAATGGGATCAGTTTCCTTATTTGTCTTTCTGTTGCTTCATTGTTAGTGTATAAGAATGCAACTGATTTCTGTACATTGATTTTGTATCCTGCAACTTTGCTGAATTCATGTATCAGTTCTAGCAGACTTTTGGTGGAGTCTGTCGGATTTTCCATGTATAATATCATGTCATCTGCAAAAAGCGAAAGCTTGACTTCATCTTTGCCAATTTTGATGCCTTTGATTTCCTTTTGTTGTCTGATTGCTGATGCTAGAACTTCCAGCACTATGTTAAACAACAGCGGTGAGAGTGGGCATCCCTGTCGTGTTCCTGATCTCAGGGAAAAAGCTCTCAGTTTTTCCCCGTTGAGGATGATGTTAGCTGTGGGCTTTTCATAAATGGCTTTTATGATCTTTAAGTATGTTCCTTCTATCCCGACTTTCTCAAGGGTTTTTATTAAGAAAGGGTGCTGGATTTTGTCAAAGGCCTTTTCTGCATCGATTGACAGGATCATATGGTTTTTCTCTTTTTTTTTTGTTAATGTGATGTATCATGTTGATTGATTTGCGAATGTTGAACCAGCCCTGCATCCCAGGAATGAATCCCACTTGGTCATGGTGAATAATTCTTTTTATATGCCGTTGAATTCGATTTGCCAATATCTTATTGAGAATTTTTGCATCCATATTCATCAGGGATATTGGCCTGTCGTTCTCTTTTTTTACTGGGTCTCTGTCTGGTTTAGGAATCAAAGTAATACTGGCTTCATAGAATGAGTCTGGAAGTTTTCCTTCCCTTTCTATTTCTTGGAATAGCTTGAGAAGGGTAGGTATTATCTCTGCTTTAAACGTCTGGTAGAACTCCCCTGGGAAGCCATCTGGTCCTGGACTCTTATTTGTTGGGAGATTTTTGATAACCGATTCAATTTCTTCGCTGGTTATGGGTCTGTTCAAGCTCTCTGTTTCCTCCTGATTGAGTTTTGGAAGAGTGTGGGTGTTCAGGAATTTGTCCATTTCTTCCAGGTTGTCCAATTTGTTGGCATATAATTTTTCATAGTATTCCCTGATAATTGTTTGTATCTCTGAGGGATTGGTTGTAATCATTCCATTTTCATTCATGATTTTATCTATTTGGGTCCTCTCCCTTTTCTTTTTGAGAAGCCTGGCTAGAGGTTTGTCCATTTTGTTTATTTTTTCAAAAACCAACTCTTGGTTTCGTTGATCTGCTCTACAGTTTTTTTAGATTCTATATTGTTTATTTCTGCTCTGATCTTTATTATTTCTCTTCTTCTGCTGGGTTTAGGCTGCCTTTGCTGTTCTGTTCTATTTCCTTTAGGTGTGCGGTTAGATTTTGTGTTTGGGATTTTTCTTGTTTCTTGAGATAGGCCTGGATTGCAATGTATTTGCCTCTCAGGACTGCCTTCACTGCGTCCCAAAGCGTTTGGATTGTTGTATCTTCATTTTCATTTGTTTCCATATATTTTTTAATTTCTTCTCTAATTGCCTGGTTGACCCACTCATTCGTTAGTAGGGTGTTCTTTAACCTCCACGCTTTTGGAGGTTTTCCAGACTTTTTTTCTGTGGTTGATTTCAAGCTTCATAGCATTGTGGTCTGAAAGTATGCATGGTATGATTCCAATGCTTGTAAACTTATGAAGTGCTGTTTTGTGACCCAGTATGTGATCTATCTTCGAGAATGTTCCATGTGCACTCGAGAAGAAAGTATATTCTGTTGCTTTGGGAGGCAGAGTTCTACATATATCTGTCAAGTCCATCTGATCCAATGTCTCATTCAGGGCCCTTGTTTCTTTATTGACCGTGTGTCTAGATGATCTATCCATTTCTGTAAGTGGGGTGTTAAAGTCCCCTGCAATTACCACATTCTTATCCATAAGGCTGCTTATGTTTATGAGTAATTGTTTTATATATTTGGGCGCTCCGGTATTCGGCGCATAGACATTTATAATTGTTAGCTCTTCCTGATGGATAGACCCTGTCACTATTATATAATGTCCTTCTTCATCTCTTGTTACAGCCTTTAATTTAAAGTCTAGTTTGTCTGATATAAGTATGGCTACTCCAGCTTTCTTTTGGCTTCCAGTAGCATGATAAATAGTTCTCCATCCTCTCACTCTCAATCTAAAGGTGTCCTCAGGTCTAAAATGAGTCTCTTGTAGACAGCAAATAGATGGGTCTTGTTTTTCTATCCATTCTGATACCCTATGTCTTTTGGTTGGCGCATTTAATCCATTTACATTCAGTGTTATTAT
>NW_024413708.1:0-1777 GCF_014898765.1 Herpailurus yagouaroundi | reverse complement strand
AATAATTCCATTTTCATTCATGATTTCATCTATTTGGGTCATCTCCCATTTCTTTTTGAGAAGCCTGGCTAGAGGTTTGTCAATTTTGTTTATTTTTTCAAAAAACCAACTCTTGGTTTCGTTGATCTGCTCTACAGTTTTTTTAGATTCTATATTGTTTATTTCTGCTCTGATCTTTATTATTTCTCTTCTTCTGCTGGGTTTAGGCTGCCTTTGCTGTTCTGCTTCTATTTCCTTTAGGTGTGCTGTTAGATTTTGTATTTGGGATTTTTCTTGTTTCTGGAGATAGGCCTGGATTGCAATGTATTTTCCTCTCAGGACTGCCTTCGCTGCGTCCCAAAGCGTTTGGATTGTTGTATTTTCATTTTCGTTTGTTTCCATATATTTTTTAATTTCTTCTCTAATTGCCTGGTTGACCCACTCATTCGTTAGTAGGGTGTTCTTTAACCTCCATGCTTTTGGAGGTTTTCCAGACTTTTTTCTGTGGTTGATTTCAAGCTTCATAGCATTGTGGTCTGAAAGTATGCATGGTATGATTTCAATTCTTGTAAACTTATGAAGGGCTGTTTTGTGACCCAGTATATGATCTATCTTGGAGAATGTTCCATGTGCACTCGAGAAGAAAGTATATTCTGTTGCTTTGGGATGCAGAGTTCTAAATAGATCTGTGAAGTCCATCTGATCCAATGTCTCATTCAGGGCCCTTGTTTCTTTATTGACCATGTACTAGATGATCTATCCATTTCTGTAAGTGGAGTGTTAAAGTCCCCTGCAATTACCACATTCTTATCCATAAGGTTGCTTATGTTTATGAGTAATTGTTTTATATATTTGGGGGCTCCGGTATTCGGCACATAGACATTTATAATTGTTAGCTCTTTCTGATGGATAGACCCTGTAATTATTATAAAATGCCCTTCTTCATCTCTTGTTCCAGCCTTTAATTTAACGTCTGGTTTGTCTGATATAAGTATGGCTACTCCAGCTTTCTTTTGGCTTCCAGTAGCATGATAAATAGTTCTCCATCCCCTCACTCTCAATCTGAAGGTGTCCTCAGGTCAAAAATGAGTCTCTTGTAGACAGCAAATAGATGGGTCTTGTTTTTTTTATCCATTCTGATACCCTATGTCTTTTGGTTGGTGCATTTAATCCATTTACATTCAGTCTTATTATAGAAGGATACGGGTTTAGAATCATTGTGATGTCTGTATGTTTTATGCTTGTAGTGATGTGTCTGGTACTTTGTCTCACAGGATCCCCCTTAGGATCTCTTGTAGGGCTGGTTTAGTGGTGACAAATTCCTTCAGTTTTTGTTTGTTTGGGAAGACCTTTATCTCTCCTTCTATTCTAAATGACAGACTTGCTGGATAAAGGATTCTCGGCTGCATAGTTTTTCTGTTCAACACATTGAAGATCTCCTGCCAATTCTTTCTGGCCTGCCAAGTTTCAAAAGAGAGATCAGTCACGAGTCTTATAGATCTCCCTTATATGTTAGGGCACGTTTATCCCTTGCTGCTTTCAGAATTTTCTCTTTATCCTTGTATTTTGCCAGGGTCACTATGATATGTCGTGCAGAAGTTTGATTCAAGTTACGTCTGAAGGGAATTCTCTGTGCCTCTTGGATTTCAATGCCTTTTTCCTTCCCCACTTCAGGGAAATTCTCAGCTATTATATCTTTAAGTACCCCTTCAGCACCTTTCCCTCTCTCTTCCTCCTCTGGGATAACAATTATGCGTATATTATTTCTTTTTAGTGTATCACTTAGTTCTCTAATTTT
>NW_024413707.1:0-1525 GCF_014898765.1 Herpailurus yagouaroundi | reverse complement strand
ACCAGTCTGACTGTGGCCCCAGCGGTGGGCTGGGGGCAGACATCAGGGCTGACTGTGGCTCCGCCCACCAACTCCAGTTATACACCACAGCACAGGGGAAGTGCCCTGTAGGTCTGCACCACTCCAGGGACTATCCAAAATGACCAAGCGGAAGAATTCCCCTCAGAAGAATCTCCAGGAAATAACAACAGCTAATGAGCTGATCAAAAAGGATTTAAATAATATAACAGAAAGTGAATTTAGAATAATAGTCATAAAATTAATCACTGGGCTTGAAAACAGTATAGAGGACAACAGAGAATCTCTTGCTACAGAAATCAAGGGACTAAGAAACAGGAGGAGCTGAAAAACGCTATAAACGAAATGCAAAACAAAATGGAAACAACGAAGGCTTGGATTGAAGAGGCAGAGGAGAGAATAGGTGAACTAGAAGATAAAGTTATGGAAAAAAGAGGAAGCTGAGAGAAAGAGAGATAAAAGAAATCCAGGAGTACGAGGGGAAAATAAGAGACCTACGTGAGACACTAAAAAGAAATAATATATGCATAATTGGTATCCCAGAGGAGGAAGAGAGAGGGAAAAGTGCTGAAGGGGTACTTGAAGAAATAATAGCTGAGAACTTCCCTGAACTGTGGAAGGAAAAAGGCATTGAAATCCAAGAGGCACAGAGAACTCCTTTCAGACGTAACTTGAATCGATCTTCTGAATGACATATCATAGTGAAACTGGCAAAATACAAGGATACAGAGAAAATTCTGAAAGCAGCAAGGGATAAACGTGCCCTAACATATAAAGGGAGACCTATAAGACTCATGACTGATCTCCCTTTTGAAACTTGGCCGGCCAGAAAGGATTGGCACGAGATCTACAATGTGCTGAACAGAAAAGATATGCAGCCGAGAATCCTTTATCCAGCAAGTCTGTCATTTAGAATAGAAGGAGAGATAAAGGTCTTCCCAAACAAACAAAAACTGAAGGAATTTGTCACCACTAAACCAGCCCTACAAGAGATCCTAAGGGGGATCCTGTGAGACAAAGTACCAGAGACATCGCTACAAGCATAAATCATGCAGACATCACAATGACTCTAAACCCATATCTTTCTATAATAACACTGAATGTAAATGGATTACATGCGCCAAACAAAAGACATAGGGTATCAGAATGGATAAAAAAACAAGACCCATCTATTTGCTGTCTACAAGAGACTCATTTTAGATCTGAAGACACCTTTAGATTAAGAGTGAGGGGATGGAGAACTATTTATCATGCTATTGGAAGCCAAAAGAAAGCTGGAGTAGCCATACTTAGATCAGACAAACTAGACTTTAAATTAAAGGCTGTAACAAGAGATGAAGAAGGGCAGTATATAATAATTACAGGGTCTATCCACCAGGAAGAGCTAACAATGATAAATGTCTATGTGCCGAATACCGGAGCCCCCAAATATATAAAACAATTACTCATAAACATAAGCAACCTTATTGATAAGAATGTGGTAATCACAGGGGACTTTAACACTCCA
>NW_024413706.1:0-2116 GCF_014898765.1 Herpailurus yagouaroundi | reverse complement strand
GCATCCATATTCATCAGGGATATTGGCCTGTAGTTCTCTTTTTTTACTGGGTCTCTGTCTGGTTTAGGAATCAAAGTAATACTGGCTTCATAGAATGAGTCTGGAAGTTTTCCTTCCCTTTCTATTTCTTGGAATAGCTTGAGAAGGATAGGTATTATCTCTGCTTTAAACGTCTGGTAGAACTCCCCTGGGAAGCCATCTGGTCCTGGACTCTTATTTGTTGGGAGATTTTTGATAACCGATTCAATTTCTTCGCTGGTGATGGGTCTGTTCAAGCTTTCTATTTCCTCCTGATTGAGTTTTGGAAGAGTGTGGGTGTTCAGGAATTTGTCCATTTCTTCCAGGTTGTCCAATTTGTTGGCATATAATTTTTCATAGTATTCCCTGATAATTGTTTGTATCTCTGAGGGATTGGTTGTAATCATTCCATTTTCATTCATGATTTTATCTATTTGGGTCATCTCCCGTTTCTTTTTGAGAAGCCTGGCTAGAGGTTTGTCAATTTTGTTTATTTTTTCAAAAAACCAACTCTTGGTTTCGTTGATCTGCTCTACAGTTTTTTTAGATTCTATATTGTTTATTTCTGCTCGGATCTTTATTATTTCTCTTCTTCTGCTGGGTTTAGGCTGCCTTTGCTGTTCTGCTTCTATTTCCTTTAGGTGTGCTGTTAGATTTTGTATTTGGGATTTTTCTTGTTTCTTGAGATAGGCCTGGATTGCAATGTATTTTCCTCTCAGGACTGCCTTCGCTGCGTCCCAAAGCGTTTGGATTATTGTATTTTCATTTTCGTTTGTTTCCATATATTTTTTAATTTCTTCTCTAATTGCCTGGTTGAGCCATTCATTCTTTAGTAGGGTGTTCTTTAACCTCCATGGTTTTGGAGGTTTTCCAGACTTTTTTCCTGTGGTTGATTTCAAGCTTCATAGCATTGTGGTCTGAAAGTATGCATGGTATGATCTCAATTTTTGTAAACTTATGAAGGGCTGTTTTGTGACCTGTATATGATCTATCTTGGAGAATGTTCCATGTGCACTCGAGAAGAAAGTATATTCTGTTGCTTTGGGATGCAGAGTTCTAAATAGATCTGTCAAGTCCATCTGATCCAATGTCTCATTCAGGGCCCTTGTTTCTTTATTGACCGTGTGTCTAGATGATCTATCCATTTCTGTAAGTGGGGTGTTAAAGTCCCCTGCAATGACCACATTCTTATCAATAAGGTTGCTTATGTTTATGAGTAATTGTTTTATATATTTGGGCGCTCCGGTATTCGGCGCATAGACATTTATAATTGTTAGCTCTTCCTGATGGATGGACCCTGATCACTATTATATAATGTCCTTCTTCATCTCTTGTTACAGCCTTTAATTTAAAGTCTAGTTTGTCTGATATAAGTATGGCTACTCCAGCTTTCTTTTGGCTTCCAGTAGCATGATAAATAGTTCTCCATCCCCTCACTCTCAATCTAAAGGTGTCCTCAGGTCTAAAATGAGTCTCTTGTAGACAGCAAATAGATGGGTCTTGTTTTTTTATCCATTCTGATACCCTATGTCTTTTGGTTGGCGCATTTAATCCATTTACATTCAGTGTTATTATAGAAAGATATGGGTTTAGAGTCATTGTGATGTCTGTATGTTTTATGCTTGTAGTGATGTCTCTGGTACTTTGTCTCACAGGGTCCCCCTTAGGATCTCTTGGAGGGCTGGTTTAGTGGTGACAAATTCCTTCAGTTTTTGTTTGTTTGGGAAGACCTTTATCTCTCCTTCTATTCTAAATGACAGACTTGCTGGATAAAGGATTCTCGGCTGCATATTTTTTCTGTCTAGCACACTGAAAATCTCGTGCCAATTCTTTCTGGCCTGCCAAGTTTCAAAAGAGAGATCAGTCACGAGTCTTATAGGTCTCCCTTTATATGTGAGGGCACGTTTACCCCTTGCTGCTTTCAGAATTTTCTCTTTATCCTTGTATTTTGCCAGTTTCACTATGATATGTCGTGCAGAAGATCGATTCAAGTTACGTCTGAAGGGAGTTCTCTGTGCCTCTTGGATTTCAATGCCTTTTTCCTTCCCCACTTCAGGGAAGTTCTCAGCTATTATTTCTTCAAGTACCCCTTCAGCAC
>NW_024413705.1:0-1118 GCF_014898765.1 Herpailurus yagouaroundi | reverse complement strand
ATACAGTAGTTCTTTTTGAGGAGGGCTTCTAGTGCAGTTTTCCCTAGGTGCGTGAGTTGGTGATATTCCTTCACTATGTGTTTTCCCATAGATGACGGGACAAAGATGTGTCCATTTGGCATGACCCACCATCCCTTTTTGCTTAGTGTGCCCCCTTTTGTTGAGGCCCAACTTCTTTCTTCGTTTATGTATGGGGAGGGGAGTCTTCCCTCTGGGGCGCAAGAGTCATAGCAGGTAGGAGCTTTGCCTGGGTCACCACAGGTGGCCGTTCTGGCTGTTTTGTCAGCCAGGTGATTTCCTTGAGTTATGGGGTCGTCTCCTTTCTGATGTCCCTTACAGTGTAGGATAGCTACCTTGTCTGGCAGCCATACAGCCTCAAGAAGCTTTAGTATTGCTTCCTTGTTTTTGATAGTTTTCCCTGCAGCAGTAAGGAAGCCTCTTTCTTTATAGATGGCTCTGTGTACACGCACAGTAACAAAGGCATACCGGGAATCATTGTAGATGTTAACTTGTTTACCTTTGCTAAGGATGAGGACTCGGGTTAAGGCGTACAGTTCAGCTCATTGTGCCGACCATCTTTCTGGCAAGGCCTTGGCTTCCAGAATTTTGGTGGTTGTGGTTACCGCATATCCTGCTCTTTGACTGCCCTCTTGTAAATAGCTGCTCCCATTGCTGAACAGGGGGATCTCCGGGCTTGTTATAGGCTAGTCTTGGAGGTCTCGGCGGCTGGTGTAGACTTCATCCACTACTTCAGAACAGTCGTGGTAGGGTTCTCCCTCCTCCATGGGAAGGAAGGTGGCCGGATTTAGTGTTCTTACTGTTTTGAGAGTGACCCTTGGGTTTTCTTTTCTTTTTTTTTTTTATTTATATATGAAATTTATTGTCAAATTGGTTTCCATACAACACCCAGTGCTCATCCCAAAAGGTGCCCTCCTCAATGCCCATCACCCACCCTCTCCTCCCTCCCACCCCCCATCAACCCTTAGTTTGTTCTCAGTTCTCAACAGTCTCTTATGCTTTGGCTCTCTCCCACTATAACCTCTTTTTTTTTTTTTCCTTCCCCTCCCCCATGGGTTCCTGTTAAGTTTCTCAGGATCCACATAAGAGTGAAACCATAT
>NW_024413704.1:0-1080 GCF_014898765.1 Herpailurus yagouaroundi | reverse complement strand
CATTAGCTGTTGTTATTTCCTGGAGATTCTTCTGAGGGGAATTCTTCTGCTTGGTCATTTTGGATAGTCCCTGGCGTGGTGAGGACCTGCAGGGCACTCCCCCTGTGCTGTGGTGTATAACTGGAGTTGGTGGGCGGAGCCGCAGTCAGACTGATGTCTGCCCCCAGCCCACTGCTGGGGCCACAGTCAGACTGGTGTGTGCCTTCTCTTCCCCTCTCCTAGGGGCGGGATTCACTGTGGGGTGGGGTGGCCTGTCTGGGCTACTTGCACACTGCCAGGCTTGTGATGCTGGGGATCTGGCGTCTTAGCTGGGGTGGGTAGGCAAGTTGCACAGGGGCAGGAGGGGCAGGCTTAGCTTGCTTCTCCTTAGGTGATCCACTTCAGGAGGGGCCCTGTGGCAGCAGGAGGGAGTCAGATCCGCTGCTGGAGGTTTGGCTCCGCAGAAGCGCAGAGTTGGGTGTTTGCGCAGAGCGAGCAAGTTCCCTGGCAGGAACTGGTTCTCTTTGGGATTTTGGCTGGGGGATGGGCGGGGGAGATGGCGCTGGCGAGCGCCTTTGTTCCCCACCAAACTGAGCTCTGTCGTCAGGGGGCTCAGCAGCTCTCCTTCCCTTTGTCCTCCAGCCTTCCCGCTTTCTGAGCAGAGCTGTTAACTTATGACCTCCCAGCCGCTAAGTTGCGCTTGCTGTGGGAAAACAGTCCGTCAGGCCCCTCCACTTTTTGCAAGCCAGACTCGGGGGCTCTGCTTGGCCGGCGAGCCGCCCCTCCGCCCCGGCTCCCTCCCGCCAGTCCGTGGAGCGCGCACCGCCTCGCCGCCCTTCCTACCCTCTTCCGTGGGCCTCTCGTCTGCGCTTGGCTCCGGCGACTCCGTTCTGCTAATCCTCTGGCGGTTTTCTGGGTTATTTAGGCAGGTGTAGGTGGAATCTAAGTGATCAGCAGGACACGCGGTGAGCCCAGAGTCCTCCTACGCCGCCATCTTCCCCTCTGCATCATCACCCATTTGGTTTTGACATGATGTACACAATCATACAAAAAAAAACTAATCAAAAAGCAACCTAAAAGTTTTAAGGCAAAATTACACAA
>NW_024413703.1:0-1008 GCF_014898765.1 Herpailurus yagouaroundi | reverse complement strand
TGCCTTTTAGTTTTGTTGGTTGTTTCCTTTGCTGTGCAGAAGCTTTTTATCTTCATAAGGTCCCAGTAATTCACTTTTGCTTTTAATTCCCTTGCCTTTGGGGATGTGTCGAGTAAGAGATTGCTACGGCTGAGGTCAGAGAGGTCTGTTCCTGCTTTCTCCTCTAAGGTTTTGATGGTTTCCTGTCTCACATTCAGGTCCTTGATCCATTTTGAGTTTATTTTTGTGAATGGTGTGAGAAAGTGGTCTAGTTTCAACCTTCTGCATGTTGCTGTCCAGTTCTCCCAGCACCATTTGTTAAAGAGACTGTCTTTTTTCCATTGGATGTTCTTTCCTGCTTTGTCAAAGATGAGTTGGCCATACGTTTGTGGGTCTAGTTCTGGGGTTTCTATTCTATTCCATTGGTCTATGTGTCTGTTTTTGTGCCAATACCATGCTGTCTTGATGATGACAGCTTTGTAGTAGAGGCTAAAGTCTGGGATTGTGATGCCTCCTGCTTTGGTCTTCTTCTTCAAAATTACTTTGGCTATTCGGGGCCTTTTGTGGTTCCATATGAATTTTAGGATTGCTTGTTCTAGTTTCGAGAAGAATGCTGGTGCAATTTTGATTGGGATGGCATTGAATGTGTAGATAGCTTTGGGTAGTATTGACATTTTGACAATATTTATTCTTCCAATCCATGAGCAGGGAATGTCTTTCCATTTCTTTAAATCTTCTTCAATTACCTTCATAAGCTTTCTATAGTTTTCAGCATACAGATCCTTTACATCTTTGGTTAGATTTATTCCTAGGTATTTTATGCTTCTTGGTGCAATTGTGAATGGGATCAGTTTCTTTATTTGTCTTTCTGTTGCTTCATTGTTACTGTATAAGAATGCAACTGATTTCTGTACATTGATTTTGTATCCTGCAACTTTGCTGAATTCATGTATCAGTTCTAGCAGACTTTTGGTGGAGTCTATCGGATTTTCCATGTATAATATCATGTCATCTGCAAAAAGCGAAAGC
>NW_024413702.1:0-2968 GCF_014898765.1 Herpailurus yagouaroundi | reverse complement strand
CAAGGTTCCTCCAGATATTGGCTGGGTTTTGAGGTCCCCATCCAATTTGGACATTCTTACAGTTTCCCTTGCCTTTGCAGTATGCACACTGGTGCCTTGCGAAGGGGGCTATGGGCTTCCCCCCTTTTTGTAGTTGGGGGTTTTCGATGCAGCTAAAAAACAGCAGCATCTTTTGTTTAGTTCTGCTGTTAGAAAGGTTGCCTTCTTTAGTCTTCACTTCTCTTTCGGCTGCAAATTTCTTTTCGTGAAAACTGTATTGAGGACCTCTAACAGCTGAGTGATATTCATCTGGCAAAGCCCTCCAACCTCTGGAGTTTTCGTCGAATATCTGGGGCAGCCTGTGCCACAAAAGTGGTATTTACCATCTGTTGACTTTCTGGTGCCACGGTGTCAAACGGGATGTATACACGGTACGCCTCAAAGAATCTTTCATAGTAGTCTCCGGGAGACTCCCCAGGGTGCTGTGTGACTGATGATATTTTAGTCATGTTCATGGGATTGTTGACTCCAGCTCAGACTTCCTGAAGGAGGGCTTCCTGGTATCCTCAGACGTGGCCCTGTCCTACTTCTGTGCTGAAATCCCATGTTGGGTGTTCTTCAGGCATGAAGCTTGAGCCCAGACAGTAGGGTCATTGATTCCTGGAGGTGTGTGATCTTCTAGGTACTGTCATGTTTCTGTCATCGTTATTTTTAATTGAACAAAGTATGGAGTAACTGTTGACAATCTTCCCAAGTCTCTCAGTAGGTCGGGAAGAGGGACCCCATCAAGTCACCCATTGCTTGTGGCTTTTCGGGTTATGATGGAGTGTTGTGTTTCCAATTGAGGAGGTCGGTTGTAGAGAAAGGTAGATAACACATCATGGAATGGCTGGTCTGGACTGGTCCATCCTCATTCTGTCTTTCAGGCTCTCTCGTCTCCGTTACATACATTCGGAGAGTTTTAGGTCTGGGTCTGGGACGCAGTCTGGCTGCTGGACCATGTTGGGGTGGGTTATCTGGGTCTGAGAGCGGCGGGGAAATGGGCCGCACTGACTGCAGTGCCAACTGCACTGACTCTGGCTGTGGCTGGAGAGACAGATGCAGGAGGAGTCTCAAGCTGCGGGGGAAGGGGAGAGAGCTGGAAGAGTCATGAGGACGTGGAAAGACAATATCTTCCTCCATATCTCCTTCAAATATTAGAGGAGCAGTGGGTCGCTTCTTTGGCTCCCTTGGTGAGCCTCCAGATAAAGAGACTAAAACCTTTGCCTGGCTCTCTTTGCTAATGATGAATCACCTCTAAGGCAGTAGATTTGGGGCAATGTCAAGCCAGGAGTCGATGTACGGAAATGGATCAGGGTGGCCTGGGTTCCCAGTGACTATTAGCCAAACCTGCTGCACTATTTGAGCATCTAAGGTCCCTTCTGGAGGCCATCCTACATTGAATGTGGGCCATTCTAGTTCACAAAATTTCCTTAACTTCTTGTGTGTCGTTGTCACCCCATGGTAACATGAAAACCCCTTTTAACAATTTTTTTTAATTTATATATGAAATTTATTGTCAAATTGATTTCCATACAACATCCAGTGCTCATCCCAAAAGGTTCCCTCCTCAATACCCATCACCCACCCTCTTCTCCCTCCCACCCCCATCGACCCTTAGTTTGTTCTCTGTTCTCAACATTCTCTTATGCTTTGGCTCTCTCCCACTCTAACCTCTTTTTTTTTTCCCTTCACCTCACCCTGGGGTTCCTGTTAAGTTTCTCAGGATCCACATAAGAGTGAAACTATATGGTATCTGTCTTTCTCTGTAAACCAGCTTTTTAAAAGTTGTTTTAGAAAATGAACTCCCGCAATGAAAGGGAGGCAGAGAGACAGAAGAGGAGGGAAGGAAAGAGGGAGAAAGGGAGCTACTTAAAAGTCATGGAGGAAACTTAAGTGTGGATTACTAAGTGAAGGGATCCAATACGAAAAAGCCATTTGCTTTACGTTTCCAACTATGATACCGTTCTGGAAAAACAAAACAAAAGAAAGCAAAAGAAAACAAAACAAGGACAATGACGACAACAACAACAACTACAAAAACAACAACAACAAAACACCTTCGGAGACAGTAAAAAGACCAGTGGCTTTTAGGGTTTAGGCGGAGAGAGGAAGTGGTATTAGTCGGAGCACAGGGCACGTTAGGGTGGTGTAACTATTCTGTATGATACTGCAATAGTAGATACATACCATTATACATTTCTCAAAACTTATGAATCTATATAACACAAAATAAACCCTAACTATTAGTAAACGATAATGTGTCTAATGATAATGTGTGAACAAGAGTGGCTCATTCACCACTTATAATTAATGTATCCACATTAGTGCAAGGTACTATAGAAACTACTGGGGGTGAGGAACCTGTATTTTTTGTGCAATTTGTCTCTAAATGTAAACTTGTCCTTAAAAAATGGTCTGTTTAAAAAAACCCTGATTTAAAAAAAAAAAGAAAAAAGAAAACAAAAGAAAGTGTTGCCTCTGGGGAAGAGGTGTTCATGGGGGAAACAAAGCTTTTGATTTTTTATTGCAAGTCCTGATCTGCAATTTCGATGTTGTGGGTTTTTTTTTTAACTATTTGTATACAATACTTGGATTGATATTTCTCAAATAAAAAAAATCTGTACACCTGTCAGAATAGATAACATGAAAAAGACCATATTAGCAAGTGTTGGCAAGGCTATCAAGTATTCAGAGCACAGGCACTACACAGGCACTGCTATAGAGAGAAGTTTGTGTAAATTGGTATAACCATTTTGGAAACACTTTGGAGGAACCTTACCAAAGCTGATAAGTTGGATGACATGTACCCGGCAAATACTCTCCTAGATAAATAAATACTATTGTAAAAAATGTTCACCAAAGGACGTGTCCTATAATATTCACTGAAGCTTTATTCATAATTACCCTAAGCCAGAACCTACCTAGATGTCCACCAAGAGTTGCAGAA
>NW_024413701.1:0-1392 GCF_014898765.1 Herpailurus yagouaroundi | reverse complement strand
ATCACATTAACAAAAAAAAAGAGAAAAACCATATGATCCTGTCAATCGATGCAGAAAAGGCCTTTGACAAAATCCAGCACCCTTTCTTAATAAAAACCCTTGAGAAAGTCGGGATAGAAGGAACATACTTAAAGATCATAAAAGCCATTTATGAAAACCCCACAGCTAACATCATCCTCAATGGGGAAAAACTGAGAGCTTTTTCCCTGAGATCAGGAACACGACAGGGATGCCCACTCTCACCACTGTTGTTTAACATAGTGCTGGAAGTTCTAGCATCAGCAATGAGACAACAAAAGGAAATCAAAGGCATCAAAATTGGCAAAGATGAAGTCAAGCTTTCGCTTTTTGCAGATGACATGATATTATACATGGAAAATCCGATAGACTCCACCAAAAGTCTGCTGGAACTGATACATGAATTCAGCAAAGTTGCAGGATACAAATCAATGTACAGAAATCAGTTGCATTCTTATACACTAACAATGAAGCAACAGAAAGACAAATAAAGAAACGGATCCCATTCACAATTGCACCAAGAAGCATAAAATACCTAGGAAAAATCTAACCAAAGATGTAAAGGATGTATGCTGAAAACTATAGAAAGCTTATGAAGGTAATTGAAGAAGATTTAAAGAAATGGAAAGACATTCCCTGCTCATGGATTGGAAGAATAAATATTGTCAAAATGTCAATACTACCCAAAGCTATCTACACATTCAATGCAATCCCAATCAAAATTGCACCAGCATTCTTCTCGAAACTAGAACAAGCAATCCTAAAATTCATATGGAACCACAAAAGGCCCCGAATAGCCAAAGTAATTTTGAAGAAGACGACCAAAGCAGGAGGCATCACAATCCCAGACTTTAGCCTCTACTACAAAGCTGTCATCATCAAGACAGGATAGTATTGGCACAAAAACAGACACATAGACCAATGGAATAGAATAGAAACCCCAGAACTAGACCCACAAACGTATGGCCAACTCATCTTTGACAAAGCAGGAAAGAACATCCAATGGAAAAAAGACAGTCTCTTTAACAAATGGTGCTGGGAGAACTGGACAGCAACATGCAGAAGGTTGAAACTAGACCACTTTCTCACACCATTCACAAAAATAAACTCCAAATGGATAAAGGACCTGAATGTGAGACAGGAAACCATCAAAACCTTAGAGGAGAAAGCAGGAAAAGACCTCTCTGACCTCAGCCGTAGCAATCTCTTACTCGACACATCCCCAAAGGCAAGGGAATTAAAAGCAAAAGTGAATTACTGGGACCTTATGAAGATAAAAAGCTTCTGCACAGCAAAGGAAACAACCAACAAAACGAAAAGGCAACCAACGGAATGGGAAAAGATATTTGCAAATGACATATCGGACAAAGGGCT
>NW_024413700.1:0-2075 GCF_014898765.1 Herpailurus yagouaroundi | reverse complement strand
ATCACTACAAGCATAAAACATACAGACATCACAATGACTCTAAACCCATATCTTTCTATAATAACACTGAATGTAAATGGATTAAATGCGCCAACCAAAAGACATAGGGTATCAGAATGGATAAAAAAACAAGACCCATCTATTTGCTATCTACAAGAGACTCATTTTAGACCTGAGGACACCTTTAGATTGAGAGTGAGGGGATGGAGAAATATTTATCATGCTACTGGAAGCCAAAAGAAAGCTGGAGTAGCCATACTTATATCAGACAAACTAGACTTTAAATTAAAGACTGTTAGAAGAGATGAAGAAGGACATTATATAATAGTGACAGGGTCTATCCATCAGGAAGGGCTAATAATTATAAATGTCTATGTGCCGAATACCGGAGCGCCCAAATATATAAAACAATTACTCATAAACATAAGCAACCTTATTGATAAGAATGTGGTAATTGCAGGGGACTTGAACACCCCACTTACAGAAATGGATAGATCATCTAGACACACGATCAATAAAGAAACAAGGGCCCTGAATGAGACATTGGATCAGATGGACTTGACAGATATATTTAGAACTCTGCATCCCAAAGCAACAGAATATACTTTCTTCTCGAGTGCACATGGAACATTCTCCAAGATAGATCATATACTGGGTCACAAAACAGCCCTTCATAAGTTTATAAGAATTGAAATCATACCATGCATACTTTCAGACCACAATGCTATGAAGCTTGAAATCAACCACAGAAAAAAATCTGGAAAACCTCCAAAAGCATGGAGGTTAAAGAACACCCTACTAACGAATCAGTGGGTCAACCAGGCAATCAGAGAAGAAATTAAAAAATATATGGAAACAAACGAAAATGAAAATACAACAATCCAAACACTTTGGGACGCAGCGAAGGCAGTCCTGAGAGGAAAATACATTGCAATCCAGGCCTATCTCAAGAAACAAGAAAAGTCCCAAATACAGAATCTAACAGCACACCTAAAGGAAATAGAAGCAGAACAGCAAAGGCAGCCTAAACCCAGCAGAAGATGATAAATAATAAAGATCAGAGCAGAAATAAACAATATAGAATCTAAAAAAACGGTAGAGCAGATCAACGAAACCAAGAGTTGGTTTTTTGAAAAAATAAACAAAATTGACAAACCTCTAGCCAGGCTTCTCAAAAAGAAACAGGAGGTGACCCAAATAGATAAAATCATGAATGAAAATGGAATTATTACAACCAATCCCTCAGAGATGCAAACAATTATCAGGGAATACTATGAAAAATTATATGCCAACAAATTGGACAACCTGGAAGAAATGGACAAATCCCTGAACACCCACACTCTTCCAAAACTCAATCAGGAGGAAATAGAAAGCTTGAACAGACCCATCACCAGCGAAGAAATTGAATCGGTTATCAAAAATCTCCCAACAAATAAGAGTCCAGGACCAGACGGCTTCCCAGGGGAGTTCTACCAGACATTTAAAGCAGAGATAATACCTATCCTTCTCAAGCTATTCCAAGAAATAGAAAGGGAAGGAAAACTTCCAGACTCATTCTATGAAGCCAGTATTACTTTGATTCCTAAACCAGACAGAGACCCAGTAAAAAAAGAGAACTACAGGCCAATATCCCTGATGAATATGGATGCAAAAATTCTCAATAAGATACTAGCAAATCGAATTCAACGGCATATAAAAAGAATTATTCACCATGATCAAGTGGGATTCATTCCTGGGATGCAGGGCTGGTTCAACATTCGCAAATCAACCAACGTGATACATCACATTAACAAAAAAAAGAGAAGAGCCATATGATCCTGTCAATCGATGCAGAAAAGGCCTTTGACAAAACCCAGCACCCTTTCTTAATAAAAACCCTTGAGAAAGTCGGGATAGAAGGAACATACTTAAAGATCATAAAAGCCATTTATGAAAAGCCCACAGCTAACATCATCCTCAATGGGGAAAAACTGAGAGCTTTTTCCCTGAGATCAGGAACACGACAGGGATGCCCACTCTCACCGCTGTTGTTTAACATAGTGCTGGAAGTTCTAGCATCAGCAGTCAGACAACAA
>NW_024413699.1:0-1055 GCF_014898765.1 Herpailurus yagouaroundi | reverse complement strand
TTGTAGACAGCAAATAGATGGGTCTTGTTTTTTTATCCATTCTGATACCCTATGTCTTTTGGTTGGCGCATTTAATCCATTTACATTCAGTGTTATTATAGAAAGATACGGGTTTAGAGTCATTGTGATATCTGTATGTTTTATGCTTGTAGTGATGTCTCTGGTACTTTGTCTCACAGAGTCCCCCTTAGGATCTCTTGTAGGGCTGGTTTAGTGGTGACAAATTCCTTCAGTTTTTGTTTGTTTGGGAAGACCTTTATCTCTCCTTCTATTCTAAATGACAGGCTTGCTGGATAAAGGATTTTTGGCTGCATATTTTTTCTTTTCAGCACATTAAAGATCTCGTGCCGATCCTTTCTGGCCTGCCAAGTTTCAAAAGAGAGATTAGTCACGAGTCTTACAGGTCTCCCTTTATATGTTAGGGCACGTTTACTCCTTGCTGCTTTCAGAATTTTCTCTTTATCCTTGTATTTTGCCAGTTTCACTATGATATGTCGTGCAGAAGACCGATTCAAGTTACGTCTGAAGGGAGTTCTCTGTGCCTCTTGGATTTCAATGCCTTTTTCCTTCCCCAGTTCAGGGAAGTTCTCAGCTATTATTTCTTCTAGTACCCCTTCAGCATATTTCCCTCTTTCTTCCTCCTCTGAGATACCAATTTTGCATATATTATTTCTTTTTAGTGTATCACTTAGTTCTCTAATTTTCCTCTCATACTCCTGGATTTTTTTATCTCTCTTTTTCTCAGCTTCCTCTTTTTCCATAACCTTATCTTCTAGTTCACCTATTCTCTCCTCTGCCTCTTCAATCTGAGCCATCGTCGTTTCCAGTTTGTTTTGCATTTCGTTTAAAGCGTTTTTCAGCTCCTCCTGACTTTTCCTTAGTCCCTTGATCTCTGTAGCAAGAGATTCTCTGCTGTCAGCTATACTGTTTTCAAGCCCAGCGATTAATATTCTGACTATTATTCTAAATTTACTTTCTGTTATATTATTTAAATCCTTTTTAATCACTTCATTAGCTGTTGTTATTTCCTGGAGATTCTTCTGAGGGGAATTCTT
>NW_024413698.1:0-1001 GCF_014898765.1 Herpailurus yagouaroundi | reverse complement strand
TTTTGATCAGCTCATTAGCTGTTGTTATTTCCTGGAGATTCTTCTGAGGGGAATTCTTCCGCTTGGTCATTTTGGATAGTCCCTGGCGTGGTGAGGACCTGCAGGGCACTTCCCCTGTGCTGTGGTGTATAACTGGAGTTGGTGGGCGGAGCCGCAGTCAGACCTGATGTCTGCCCCCAGCCCACCGCTGGGGCCACAGTCAGACTGGTGCGTGCCTTCTCTTCCCCTCTCCTAGGGGCGGGATTCACTGTGGGGTGGGGTGGCCTGTCTGGGCTACTTGCACACTGCCAGGCTTGTGATGCTGGGGATCTGGCGTCTTAGCTGGGGTGGGTAGGCAAGGTGCACAGGGGCAGGAGGGGCAGGCTTAGCTTGCTTCTCCTTAGGTGATCCACTTCAGGAGGGGCCCTGTGGCAGCAGCAGGGAGTCAGATCCGCTGCCGGAGGTTTGGCTCCGCAGAAGCGCAGAGTTGGGTGTTTGCGCGGAGCGAGCAAGTTCCCTGGCAGGAACTGGTTCTCTTTGGGATTTTGGCTGGGGGATGGGCGGGGGAGATGGCGCTGGCGAGCGCCTTTGTTCCCCACCAAACTGAGATCTGTCGTCCGGGGGCTCAGCAGCTCTCCTTCCCTTTGTCCTCCAGCCTTCCCGCTTTCTGAGCAGAGCTGTTAACTTATGACCTCCCAGCCGCTAAGTCGCGCTTGCTGTCGGAACACAGTCCGTCAGGCCCCTCCGCTTTTTGCAAGCCAGACTCGGGGGCTCTGCTTGGCCGGCGAGCCGCCCCTCCGCCCCGGCTCCCTCCCGCCAGTCCGTGGAGCGCGCACCGCCTCGCCGCCCTTCCTACCCTCTTCCGTGGGCCTCTCGTCTGCGCTTGGCTCCGGCGACTCCGTTCTGCTAATCCTCTGGCGGTTTTCTGGGTTATTTAGGCAGGTGTAGGTGGAATATAAGTGATCAGCAGGACGAGCGGTGAGCCCAGCGTCCTCCTACGCCGCCATCTTCCCTCCCCTTCT
>NW_024413697.1:0-1621 GCF_014898765.1 Herpailurus yagouaroundi | reverse complement strand
AATCAACCACAGAAAAAAGTCTGGAAAACCTCCAAAAGCATGGAGGTGAAAGAACACCCTACTAACGAAGGAGTGGGTCAACCAGGCAATTAGAGAAGAAATTAAAAAATATATGGAAGCAAACGAAAATGAAAAGACAACAGTCCAAACGCTTTGGGATGCAGCGAAGGCAGTCCTGAGAGGAAAATACATTGCAATCCAGGCCTATCTCAAGAAACAAGAAAAATCCCAAATACAAAATCTAACAGCACACCTAAAGGAACTAGAAGCAGAAGAGCAAAGGCAGCCTAAAGCCAGCAGAAGAAGAGAAATAATAAAGATCAGAGCAGAAATAAACAATATAGAATCTAAAAAAACTGTAGAGCAGATCAACGAAACCAAGAGTTGGTTTTTTGAAAAAATAAACAAAATTGATAAACCTCTAGCCAGGCTTCTCAAAAAGAAAAGGGAGATGACCCAAATAGATAAAATCATGAATGAAAATGGAATTATTACAACCAATCCCTCAGAGATACAAACAATTATCAGGGAATACCATGAAAAATTATATGCCAACAAATTGGACAACCTGGAAGAAATGGACAAATTCCTAAACACCCACACGCTTCCAAAACTCAATCAGGAGGAAATAGAAAGCTTGAACAGACCCATCACCAGTGAAGAAATTGAATCGGTTATCAAAAATCTCCCAACAAATAAGAGTCCAGGACCAGATGGCTTCCCAGGGGAGTTCTACCAGATGTTTAAAGCAGAGATAATACCTATCCTTCTCAAGCTATTCCAAGAAATAGAAAGGGAAGGAGAACTTCCAGACTCATTCTATGAAGCCAGTATTACTTTGATTCCTAAACCAGAGAGAGACCCAGTAAAAAAAGAGAGCTACAGGCCAATATATCTGATGAATATGCATGCAAAAATTCTCAATAAGATACTAGCAAATCGAATTCAACGGCATATAAAAAGAATTATTCACCATGATCAAGTGGGATTCATTCCTGGGATGGAGGGCTGGTTCAACATTCGCAAATCAATCAACGTGATACATCACATTAACAAAAAAAGAGAGAAAAAACATATGATCCTGTCAATCGATGCAGAAAAGGCCTTTGACAAAATCCAGCACCCTTTCTTAATAAAAACCCTCGAGAAAGTCGGGATAGAAGGAACATACTTAAAGATCATAAAAGCCATTTATGAAAAGCCCACAGCTAACATCATCCTAAATGGGGAAAAACTGAGAGCTTTTTCCCTGAGATCAGGAACACGACAGGGATGCCCACTCTCACCGCTGTTGTTTCACATAGTGCTGGAAGTTCTAGCATCAGCAATCAGACAACAAAAGGAAATCAAAGGCATCCAAATTCGCAAAGATGATATCAAGCTTTCGCTTTTTGCAGATGACATGATATTATACATGGAAAATCTGATAGACTCCACCAAAAGTCTGCTAGAACTGATACATGAATTCAGCAAAGGTGCAGGATACAAAATCAATGTACAGAAATCAGTTGCATTCTTATACACTAACAATGAAGCAACAGAAAGACAAGTAAAGAAACTGATCCCATTCACAATTGCACCAAGAAGCATAAAATACCTAGGAATAAATCTAACCAAAGAT
>NW_024413696.1:0-1200 GCF_014898765.1 Herpailurus yagouaroundi | reverse complement strand
CTTCTGCACAGCAAAGGAAACAACCAACAAAACTAAAAGGCAACCAATGGAATGGGAAAAGATATTTGCAAATGACATATCGGACAAAGGGCTAGTATCCAAAATTTATAAAGAGCTCACCAAACTCCACACCCGAAAAGCAAATAACCCAGTGAAGAAATGGGCAGAAAACATGAATAGACACTTCTCTAAAGAGACATCCGGATGGCCAACAGGCACATGAAAAGATGTTCAGCGTCGCTCCTTATCAGGGAAATACAAATCAAAACCACACTCAGATATCACCTCACGCCAGTCAGAGTGGCCAAAATGAACAAATCAGGAGACTATAGATGCTGGAGAGGATGTGGAGAAACGGGAACCCTCTTGCACTGTTGGTGGGAATGCAAACTGGTGCAGTCGCTCTGGAAAGCAGTATGGAGGCTCTTCAGAAAATTAAAAATAAACTTACCCTATGACCCAGCAATAGCACTGCTAGGAATATATCCAAGGGACACAGGAGTACTGATGCATAGGGGCACTTGTACCCCAATGTTCATAGCAGCACTCTCAACAATAGCCAAATGATGGAAAGAGCCTAAATGTCCATCAACTGATGAATGGATAAAGAAATTGTGGTTTATATACACAATGGAATACTACGTGGCAATGAGAAAAAATGTAATACAGCCTTTTGTAGCAACGTGGATGGAACTGGAGAGTGTGATGCTAAGTGAAATAAGCCATACAGAGAAAGACAGATACCATATGGTTTTACTCTTATGTGGATCCTGAGGCACTTAACAGGAACCCATGGGGGAGGGGAAGGAAAAAAAAAAAAAAGAGGTTAGAGTGGGAGAGAGCCAAAGCATAAGAGACTGTTGAGAACTGAGAACAAACTAAGGGTTGATGGGGGGTAGGAGGGAGGAGAGGGTGGGTGATGGGTATTGAGGAGGGCACCTTTTGGGATGAGCACTGGGTGTTGTATGGAAACCAATTTGACAATAAATTTCATATATAAATAAAAAAAATAATAAGTATATTTTTATCACTTAGTTCACTGAAGTTTGCATTCAGTGATGGTCCGTTCTAAAAGCAGTTCAGGGTGCTAAGTATGTTATTATACAGAATATATATGTATGTATATAGGAAATAATAAAGATTTGTGATAATGAAACTATAAACCAGTAAAACAAGAAAGAAAATCAATGAAATGAAAAG
>NW_024413695.1:0-1017 GCF_014898765.1 Herpailurus yagouaroundi | reverse complement strand
AAGAAAAATCCCAAATACAAAATCTAACAGCACACCTAAAGGAAATAGAAGCAGAACAGCAAAGGCAGCCTAAACCCAGCAGAAGAAGAGAAATAATAAAGATCAGAGCAGAAATAAACAATATAGAATCTAAAAAAACTGTAGAGCAGATCAACGAAACCAAGAGTTGGTTTTTTGAAAAAATAAACAAAATTGACAAACCTCTAGCCAGGCTTCTCAAAAAGAAAAGGGAGATGACCCAAATAGATAAAATCATGAATGAAAATGGAATTATTACAACCAATCCCTCAGAGATACAAACAATTATCAGGGAATACTAAGAAAAATTATATGCCAACAAATTGGACAACCTGGAAGAAATGGACAAATTCCTGAACACCCACACTCTTCCAAAACTCAATCAGGAGGAAATAGAAAGCTTGAACAGACCCATCACCAGCGAAGAAATTGAATCGGTTATCAAAAATCTCCCAACAAATAAGAGTCCAGGACCAGATGGCTTCCCAGGGGAGTTCTACCAGACGTTTAAAGCAGAGATAATACCTATCCTTCTCAAGCTATTCCAAGAAATAGAAAGGGAAGGAAAACTTCCAGACTCATTCTATGAAGCCAGTATTACTTTGATTCCTAAACCAGACAGAGACCCAGTAAAAAAAGAGAACTACAGGCCAATATCCCTGATGAATATGGATGCCAAAATTCTCAATAAGATACTAGGAAATCGAATTCAACGGCATATAAAAAGAATTGTTCACCATGATCAAGTGGGATTCATTCCTGGGATGCAGGGCTGGTTCAACATTCGCAAATCAATCAACGTGATACATCACATTAACAAAAAAAAAGAGAAAAACCATATGATCCTGTCAATCGATGCAGAAAAGGCCTTTGACAAAATCCAGCACCCTTTCTTAATAAAAACCCTTGAGAAAGTTGGGATAGAAGGAACATACTTAAAGATCATAAAAGCCATTTATGAAAAGCCCACAGCTAACATCATCCTCAACGGGGAAAAAC
>NW_024413694.1:0-7952 GCF_014898765.1 Herpailurus yagouaroundi | reverse complement strand
CTGGGTTATTTAGGCAGGTGTAGGTGGAATCTAAGTGATCAGCAGGATGCGCGGTGAGCCCAGAGTCCTCCTACGCCGCCATCTTCCAGAATCCTCCATTCTTAACTATCAATATGCTGTGATGAAAAGTACTTCCCCCCTTTTTTTTTTCCAAAAAATACTATATGTTTTGCAGACTTTTGGACAGAAGGGATTCCATTTAAAAAATTTGAGATTTTAAGATATTTTGAATTTAATTTCTAGGACCTAAAAGACCAAGACATCAGATGGAAGAGTCAAGTTAGGAAAATCCTTTTGAAGAATATATTTTCAAAGTCTAGGGAAAAAACTTGCTCTTGTTTGCATATTTTCCTGGAAAGCCTGTCAATTTTTCTTTCCTATTAGGTGTTTCTGGTTGCTTAATATTTGGTTATTTTCAGTTTTTTTCTTTGGCTGCTCAGATGGTCCTTTTTAGGATTTCCATAGTGAGTCTTCTGGTCTAACTGTCTTCAATAAGTTTAAGTGGTGTGATTTTTTGTCTCTACCTGAAGCTCCACATGCTGGAATTTTGAAAACAAAGGTCACAAACAAGAAATATATATGTGGTTTTAAAAATTAAGGTTGTAGCATAAAAATGTCTGGTTAAAATTTCTTCCAGGTAACAAAATCTAAATCAAACAAGGCCAAAGTTCCTAGAAGATCATAATATCAAAGCAGAGATTCATATGGAGAAATGTCTTGCTTTTACTCAAATCCATAAAATTAACTGGTAGGAGAAATGTGAGTTGCAGTTTTTTTATGTTGATATAAAATAGATATTTCTCTTTGGAAGTTCATTAGGTTGTGGTGAATTTACAGTGATATTTTGAGAATAGAAGCCAGCCAGGAATAATCACTCAAATTATTTGACACAAACATACAATCTGTGGAATTGAATTCCTCTACCTGACACAGGGAGAACAGGTTAATATTAATATATTATGTGGGGCTATATTATAAGGAAATGGTGGCTGCCTTCTGTGACCACACAAAGGAAATAGCAGTGAATCTACTAATAGATGTTTGACTTTTTAAAGCATTTATTTTATTTTATTTTACTATCTTAAATGTTTATTATTTTTAGAGAGAGAGAGGACGGGGGGAGAGGGAGACAGAGGATCTGAAGTGGACTCTATACTGACAGCAGAGAGCCTGATGTGGGGCTCTAACCTACAAACCATGAGATCGTGACCTATGCCAAAGCTTAATCACCTGAGCCATCCAGGCACCCCTATTTTTTATTTTAGAGAGAAAGCATGCATGAGTTGGGGAGAGGTGCAGAGGGAAAGGAATAGAATCTCAAACAGTGTCCACGCTCATCGTAGAGCCCAGTGCAGGGCTTGATCCCATGACCCGGGGATGATGACTTGAGCCGAAATCAAGAGTTGGGTGCTCAAGCCACTGAGCCACCCAAGCACCCCAGATGTTTGACTTTTTGACTTGTGCAAGCAGTGGTCTACCTAGGGTGAAAGTGATTAGTAAGGAAGTAGGGAGAGGAGCCTAAAACTTTATACTTAATTTTATTGTCTGTATTAAGTTAGAATGAATGCTTTTCTCCCTCCTTTTGAGTCACTGCCTCCACATATACATCTGTTCTGATTATTCCAAAGATAAACACTTAATAAATACACCCCATTTCTGAATTTCTCATGAGTGGTTACCCAACATCATTGGTAAACGTTGTTAGGATATTTTCTAGTAATAAATCTCAGTGATGTAAGTCAAATACAAAACATTACCTATGTCTTCCTTATGTCCAGAGAAATTGAAGGTAATGTTTTCGTTCTGTAAAAGCCCAAGTCTGTGTGCACAAACAGCCATTCCCAGCAGCTAACTTTAATTGCATTATGGTACATGCCAGCAGAATTTGGAAAATGCATTTTATCAAAGATAACTTGTACAAAGACATCTTGAATGTGACAAAAACAATCAAGTTTCAAAAGCTGAGAATGTGAGAAAATACTAATGGGCACTAATGTTGACTTTTTTCCACTTATCATTTTGGCAACAATTTGAGGTAATTAATTTAATATGAGGAGTAGGAAAGAGATTTGGAGGGGAGGGGACTGACACTAGTTACTAGGAAATTTTAAAAAATCTTTGTGTGGGTGGGTGTGTACACACATGTGCTCTTTGGCAGAAATGGGAAATAGGCTAGTTTTATGAAATCTGGAACTAATTTTCTCCACTATTTAAAAATTTAATTATGGTATATTGAGTGAAAGTGGTTTAGATTGCATATTATTGTAACTTCCTCTTGACAGTATCCTGGAGAACTGTTGTTGACTCTTTCCTTGGACCATCAACTGAAAAGGGAATAATCAGCATGCCACATGAACCCATTCCTTTCACTGGATAGTTCTCAATGATAAAAGGTTCTCAGATTCTTACATATTTTAGTTTTCATTTTGATTTTTTTTGAGCAACAGGAACAAATGGTCTCCTGCTTGGTATCCTTATATATTTGAAATAATTATGTTAATCTCCCTGTGGCCCCCTCTTTCACCCAGTAGAGTTCCTAACTCCTTCAATTGTTTCTCTTAATCAAAGATTTCCATATCCCTCATCAACCTGATAGAATGTTCTGAGAGAACATACTTTCCTTGTGCCTTATAAAATGATGCTCAGAATTGACAAGAATGCTCTAATATGATATAAACAGACCAAAGCAGAGTGAGAGTCTTCTCTACCATGATTTGGACACTGTAATTCTATTCATGTAGCTCAAAATTAAAGCAACATTATAGTATCCATTCCACTGTTGGCTCATGTGAAGCTTGTGGTCAACAGTGTTAGTTGAAGTACTGGAAAACTGGATCATTCCCCTCTCTCCCTGTCTACTTAAAAGTTTATCTTGTTTTGCATCCTTTTGGATGGCTACTATCAAAATAATGGAAAATAGTAAGTGTTGGCGAAGATGCAGAGAAATTGGAATCCTTAGGCACTATGGCTGGGAATGTAAGATGGTGCATAATGGTGCAACCATTATGGAAAACAGTATGAAGTTCCTCAAAAAGTTAAAAATAGAATTATCTTATGGCCCAGAAATCTCGTTTCTTGGCACATAGCCAAAATAATTCAAAGCAGGATCTCAAAGAGATATTTGCACACCCATGTTCATTGTAGCATTATGCACAAGAGCCAAGGAGTGGAAGCAGCCCAAAGGTCCATAAACAGATGAATGGAAAAAGGAAATGTGGTATATGCATACAAAGGAGTCTTTTTTTTTTTTTTAGCCTTAAAAAGGAAACATTCTCACACATGCTATAACATGGAGGAACCTCGAAGATATTATGCTTAATCAAATAAGCTGGTCACAAAAGACAAATACTGTGTGATTCCACTTATATGAGGTATCCAGAGTAGTTGAACCTCTAGAAACTGAGAGGATGAGAAATGAAAAATTAAATTAATTTTGGACTCATGTTTTACCTGTTAGAAAATGATGACTTTTTTTTTTTTACTTGAAATGTGCTTTATTTACACTTCAGTTTCCTTGAATGAAGAAAATCTCTCCTCTCATATGCCTCTACATACATGCTTACAAAAATATACCTAAATGAAAAGATAGGGTGCCTGGTGGCTCAGTCAATTAAGTGTCTGACTTCGGCTCAGGTCATAATCTCGGTCCGTGAGTTTGAACCCCGCATCAGGCTCTGTGCTAACAGCTCAGAGCCTAGAGCCTGCTTCACATTCTGTCTCCCTCTCTCTCTGCCCCCCCTGCCTCCCCGTGCTTGCACTCTCTCTCTTTCTCTCTCTCTCAAAAATAAAAATTTTTTTTAAATGAAAAACTATATTAGTAGAAACAATGACATTTTAATTTTTAAAAAACTTAAAACATCTATCCTTTAAACCTAATATTGAATTAAAAGAATTGCATACTAGTAAGTAATGAGAGACTTCTTAAAGGGGGAAAATGCAGTTCTGTATACAAAAAAGAACATATCAAGGGTACATTTGCTCTATCTTGTGATAGTTACTAATTAGTTTCTAGATGATTTTTAGAAGTATATTAAAATTCTGGATTTAAAATAATCTATATGATATCCTACTTCTCTATTCTTTATGTTTATCATTCTTAAAAAGAAAACAAATTATAAATTTTAATGTTTTATTTGGGTGTGTTTAATGACCCAATTTTCTTGTCATTAATGTGATGCCGATAATGACTAGCTGTTTAGATGATGATGGACTGCTCAAAGAATAGGGAGAGTCAGATCCAAAGATAAGTTAGGTAGGTTATCTTTATAATGTTTACCAGCCATATTGGCTGCTTATTGACTGTGTCTGGCTAAAGCATTTTTTTCAGCCTGCAGATTTTCAGATGGTTGAAAGTGAAACTCAGGGTCTTAGAATATTTAACTTTTGCAGATGTTTTTCCTCATGAATTCACTTAGGAACCATAGATCATCATGATAACTTAATACATAATACCTTTCTAATTTGCAAAATCAAATCACTTGAGATCTAGAAACCATTATGCTATATAATCAGTGTGAGATCTCGCGTACATAGGTAATCATTAAAACAGTTGAAGTTGAAGTTTGGCTTTCTCTCCAGTTCCCAAAGTTTAACATCAGGAAGGGTAAGAATTACATTATTTTCTATAAGGAACTAGAGAGTCTTGTCCTCTTTATTATACAAATGGTTCATATGAGTTAAAGAAATTCATACTAAAAGTGCGTAATAGGGTTTTGGTTTTTAAAGAGAATGTGAAACTTATTATGCAGGATTTTGATACAGAAGTTGTAATTTAAAAATGTGAAAGGGAAAAGTGTGATATTGTACATTTCAAGATAAAGTCTGAAGAGGAGGCAGAGAATGTCATGGAGGGTCTTCATCTATTCTACCTGCCAAACCACTGGCTCATAGACAATGGGAGAGAGTGACAAGTCAAAACTAAGCAAACATTAAAAATTTCCTTGATGGTTTCAATGTTAGTTCATTAATTTGGAATTTTACAATATATTGGGAAGACCCTATATGAATTTGTTTATTCAAGTTTAAGTTATAGGTATGATGTCCAACATGCTCCACATTTGTTGTGAATCTCTGCTAATAAAAATGAGTTGAAAGTTGTTTATAAATATAAATGATAGATAAAATTATTTGCGTTCAGTTAACCCATCAAAAAAGTCTAGTACCAAATGTGTGTCCTGTCCTCCATACTTGGATAGATACATCTATCTGACCCCCAGTGGGATTGTGAAATGGACTGATTGTGTCTTAAGCACTCTGGTTTTCCCAGTCTCTGTTATTTTTCAGTCCTCGGTGGTGTCCTCATACATTTTCTAGCCCCTTGAAATGCTCTCTGCTCTGACAAACATGCTTTTACATAACTCACAAACTTACGTGGTCCCTGACTTTAGTTGGAAGGAAAACTTTAAGTTAAACAAATGTAATTGAAACCAGTGGGTAAATTAGGATTCGGAGGAGTCTTCTGTACCCTCTGAAATCATCTCATGAAGGCAGTGGTCCTGTTTTGTAGAAAGATAAAATATCCAGAGAACACTTTGTAATGCAACATTGCCCCAGAAGATACCGATTTTAAGTACAGCATCTCGGCACTAAGGAGATGACATGTAGCCTATACCATTAGCCTAGATTGTCTGAAGAAGCTCTAGTTATACGTATTCTTTTACTTTATCCCCCTAAGCCCACTTGATCTCATAAGGAAATGTGTTAAAATTTTGTTTTTTAATTTTGGAATATCTGTTCCCCACTAACTTTGTTAAATGGTTAGTTGGTCTCAGCATCAAAAATAAAACCAGAGGCCAAATAGTGACTATTTCTCAATCCCATTCCAACAATGACATTTTTTACAAACATATTTTTGTAATTACTTTTCATCTAATTAGCTAAGACAAAGTAACAGTCCATCATTGTCTTACAACTTTCTTGCTATATGACTGAGTACACAGTCAGCTATAGTGAAGTAGATTAGAATCAATCACTCATCACAATTTGTGCTGAATTTACTTAATTATGCCAATGTGACGTTCAAGTTTTGATACAATAAACTTATCACTTAGAAATGAGATTTTATGAAGATTAATTAACATAAGAAAGTTAAGAACAAATAATACATTTATTTGAATTTGACTCAGACTGATTGAATGATAGTTAACATCTTGGTCTATGTGTGTGATCTGTCACAAATTGCTGTTATTTTCCATAAAACATTTATGTAGGCCCTCTAAAATGAACATAGGTTTCAATATTAAAAATCATTGAAGTTCTTTCATTGAAGCATGGAGTAGATTGGTGGTTGGCAGGGGCTGGAGGGTGGAGGAACCGGGGAGATGTTAGTCTAAGTTTATATACTCTCAGCTATAAGATGAATAAGTTCTGGAGATATTATGTACAGCATAGTGACTATAGTTGATAATACCATCAATTGTTGTATACTTGAAATTTGCTAAGAGAGTAGAATTGGAGTGTTCTAACCACACCAAAAATGGTATCTATCTGAAATGATAAGTGTATTAATTAACTTGATTACAGAAATCACTTCACAATGTATACATATATCAAATCATTATATTGTTCACCTTGAATGTATATATAATATTTATTTGTCAATTATGCATCAGTAAAGTTAGAAAAATGTTTGATGTTCTTAGTATAAATTCATAGGAGTCATACTTTGGAAAACCGTTCTAATGGTAATACATAGCTCATATATGAAGAAAAAATATGCTAATTTTTAAGTGAAAAAATTTTTTGAAATTCTAAGTATACCGCATTTTGCTAGAACATTTGATAAAAATTCCAAAACAAAAGGGGATACTCAGCAAAACCATTTCATCAACATGAAGTATTGACTTAAGATGACTCAAGGACAGATAACCAGTGTGATAATAAATGATTAACCACCAGCTTTAATAAATTCTATGAGTTAAAGTGAGTACACATCAGGTCAATACATTTGAGACATCTATCTATGGTCTTAGGAGAGCATAGCCTGGCCATACATAGAAGAGTGAGAAATTACAAAAGGACCATCAACAAAGTGCACTGATTAATGATTAGTGACAAATTATCCTGTTGAGTGATAATTGGTGGGATGAGAAGAGAAATTCCTTAAAATTTCCTTATTTCCCATTATTTTTTAATTATGGATAATTATCTGTAGGATTAATCCCCAAGATAATATTGAAATCTGTGTGATCCTTGTTTAAACTAAGGACAATTTTCCCTCCCATGGGACATTTGGCAATATCTAGAGATGTTTTCTGTTGTCAGAAAGGAGAGGAGTGCTAATAGCATCTAGTGGGTGGAGGCCAGGTGTGCTGCTAAATATCTTACAATGCACAGGACAGCCCCTGCCACAAATTGGCTGGCCTCAACTGTCATGAGTACTGAGATAAGACTCCTGCTTTAGATCAAACAAAACCTCTGCAGGATGGGCAGAGAAATGGAACAAATAAATGTGAGGGCAAAGTGGAGTTTTTAAGAAAATCTGATTTTGAATCACTGCATCTGTAAAATGAACCAAAAGGGAAGATGAGAAGGCAGACAGAATTGCTGTCAGATACTAAATAGCTGTTAGCAATGAAACCTCAAAGGTAAAGGAGGACCAGAAGCCAGGTGAATTCAATGTGCTTTGAATATAAAATGATTACAGACTATAAGCCAGAGGAGTTTGGAATGAGATCATGTCAGGGCAAAAATAGTGGGGGGACTGCTAAGACCTTGTCAGAGAGTTCAGATGCAGAGCCCTTCTGCCTTCCACAAAAGCCCATGTAGGAACATGATTTTCCATCCTGTTGCACTGTCCTGTGATAACATGAGTCTGACATTCTTTACTCTGCCTTTCTTTTTTTTTTTTTTTTAATTTTTATTCATTTATTTATTTATTTATTTATTTATTTATTTATTTATTTATTTATTTTTTATTTATATATGAAATTTATTGTCAAATTGGTTTCCAT
>NW_024413693.1:0-2907 GCF_014898765.1 Herpailurus yagouaroundi | reverse complement strand
CAACTTATTAAAATAGTGCAGAAATAATAACAGTAGTTTAAAAGAATGGTTCCTCCATTGTCCTGTTTCTTCTACATATCATCTAGGTAACCTTGGTGGATCCATTTCCTATTGCCTCCATAACAAATTCCCAAAACATTAGTAGCTGAAAACAATATAAACTTCATCTTCTACAGTTATGGAGGACAAGAGCATGGAATTAGACGTATGGAGATAAAATCAAGGTCCTGCAGAGCTGGTTCTTTCTGGAGGCTCCAGGAGAGAATCCATCACTTGCCTCTTACATCTTCTAGAAGCTGCCAGCTGTCCTGGGCTTGTGACCACATCACACCAATCTCTGCTGCCTTCATCACATTACCTTCTTGCCTCTCCTTAGAAGGACCCTTCTGATTACATCTGGGGCCCACCCAGATAATCCGGAATAATCTCCCCATCTCAAAGTCATTAACTTAATCACATCTGCAAAGATGCTTATGGAATAAAGTAACATTCACAGGCTCTGGGGATTAAAGTGTGGCCATCTTTCAGGGGCCACCATTCAGCGTGCCACATTTGGGTGAGTTAACCTCTCTGCAACTCACTCCCCTAATCCTTAAAATGGAATACTTACTTCAGACGGTCACTGTGAAACCAGATAAATTTGTACACATGAAGTGGTACTCAAACCATAGTGATCAATAGGTATTAGTTAGAAGTAGTAATAGAACCCTCTAGGCTAGTCTCATAGATTACCCTTTAAGGCTCACCTACACATCAGAGATGTTGTCTTAATCAGCTTGCATAACCATAATACCACAGCCTGGGAGCAGGAACAACAGGAATTCATTTCTCACAGTTCTGCAGACTGGACAGCCCAAGCCCAATGTGCCAGCCAACTTGTTTCCCTGGGGAAGGCTCACCTCCTGATTTGCGGATGGTGCCATCTCACCGTGTCAATACATGATGGAGCGAGGAAGCAACTCTCTGCTATCTCTTCTAACAAGGGCACTAATCCCGTTAAGAGGACCCCAGATTCATGAACTCATGGAAACCCACTTACCTTATCCCTAAATATCATCATTTTGGGGGTTAGGGATTCTGGAGCCTTCCCTCTTGGTGCCAAATAAAACTAGTCACTTCTACTTTGTAACAACCTCTTTTAAGTGGTTATCACTCAAGGTTTCCTAGTTTCTCCCCACTCACTCCACCCCCAAAGGGCCCTGCATGAAAAGGAAGACTCAGCACCTCCACAGCCTGTCTACCAGGAGAAAGGATCTGGATTATCTATACCCCTGCACTCACATGTCTTCAATGAAATTGTCTTCTGGCTCCACGGATGTGCAAGAAGAGCTGCCTCTTGCAGGCTCATGGCAGCCGTGTCACAAAAGACATATAGGTGTTAGGTGTGACAGTGCACTTGAGGCTGAATCCCTCAGAGGAAACATTGACCAAACCCTCATGAAATAAGGACCATGCCCCCCAAAGAGCCTTTTACTGACTTCCACGATGTTATATTCAGTTATGAACCACAACCATTCAGTCCTGTTCTCAAACAGGTCTCTGCTTCCTCCTAAGGCTTCTCCAAAGAACTGCCAAAAGTGACCACTCAGAATTTCTGTCTTCACCAGAGGGTCACAGTCTTGGAGCTTCAGGGGGAAAACTGTAGGACATGCTCTGAACTACTGTTGCCTCAAAGAGACTCTTCAGAGCAGGTTTGTAAGATGGCAGCACTGACTCAATGCTCAGACTGCGCCAGTGAGCAAAGCCAGGACTACTGGCACTCTCAGTCTGGAAGCATATGTACCTCATGAAATCAGACGACTGTCTCAAGATCCAACAGAGTAAGAAGTAATGACATAGGATTGAGTGAATGGTTTCAAGATGTGCCATTGTGGTTATTTGTTTGGAATATTGATGGCATTCTGTTTGATGTTCTACTTGTATGGCTATTTGTGGAAAACTTATTTCTTTCTCCTTAAACGAATTAGTAGACTGTATATTTGTAAACCCACAACAACCATCTTTAAACATTACCTCATCTTCACCTACCCTCAAAATTGAGAAACAAATGCTTCTACTGAGTTTCATTCACTTTCATGATGATAGAACCATTTGCTTAGGTTTAATAAAAATCTGTCCTCTTGTTTCAAAGATACCATTGGAAAAATCGATTCTGCAGCAAGGCCATATGTACAGTGTGATATCTGAGAGTCACTGTTGTTTAATCAAAGACCATCAGACCACTGCTAAGGAGCAATTCTTGGTGTTACATGTGGAGCTAATGTCTCCAAAACCTTCATAAGAAAACTAATATGATGTCTGGCTTCCAGGATCCCAGACTCTCAGGTAATAAGGAAGTCCACTCCCTGGTAGTTCAGAAACCCAGGCAAATTTTGGAGACCTCAGGAAGAGGGAAATTCACTGAGATTTATGGGTACAGCATGCAAAGTTTATTGGAGAAAGTGTTTGGACATTGGTTTCCTTCTCCCAGGATAGAAGAATAGCAGGGGCTTTGAAAGGTCTGATTCAAAACTCATTTGAAAATTTCCAAAAGAAGTTTATCCTTTGGAATTGATAGTTGCTTAATATGATTAGGCTCTAGATTGCCCGAGCAAACTCAAGGAGGCTTTTCTGGTGAATTATGATTCTTGCTGCATCTGTGTAAATAATCAGGCCATGCATAGTAAAAACAATCTTCTAGGATCAACAATACTTGTCGGAGACTGTTTATGATCACAAAGTAGAGAATACTATGATAATGATCCAAAACTTAGAAATAGGCAAGAGAGATTACAGGAGTGTTCTATGGTTCTCTGTGGTGCTGTGCTTGATGATCAGCTGTGATATATTACAACACTTTAAGGACACAGAGAATTTTTGAACATCTCTGCCTTGGAGATACTCAGCGAATTTTCTGTCTGGTGGAAT
>NW_024413692.1:0-3095 GCF_014898765.1 Herpailurus yagouaroundi | reverse complement strand
CACCATGAAAAGCTAATTCTACTTGTAGCAACTAATTGAAGCAAGAAAATGGAACATCCTAAATGATCAATAGCCGTGTTTAAATAAGTTATGGCATGCTTTGTGGCCTTTACAATTCATAGCCCTGCAGAACATTTGTGACCTAGCGAAATGCTCGTATCACTAGAGAACCAAAGAGGGGATTACAGCTACATAGCTAATTTTGGGTAATGCATGTACATATACCTCTTCCCTGAGGATTATACCACAGTGTTAGAGGTGCTTACCTCCAGGGGCGCCTGAATGGCTCAGTCGGTTAAGCATCTGGCTCCTGATTCCAGCTCAGTTAGGATTCCAGAGTGTGTGCGATCAAGCTCCACATTGAGCTCTGCACTGACAGCGTGGAGGCTGTTTATGATTCTCTCTATCTCTCTCTCTCCTCCCATCCCCCACTCTTGCTCATCTCTCTCTCGTTCTCTCTCTCTCTACAAAACTACATAAACATAAAAAAGGTGTTTATATGGTTATCTCCAGGTTTTTGAATTATGACCATTTTTCTTTCTTGCTTGCTTAGTTTCTAAATTTTCTGCAATAAACTTTAAGACCACGGTGAGCATAAAGTAACGTTTCAAATAAATGATTTAGTCTAGTATCAGTTAAATAAATAAAATGTGTCAATTCATAAATTTATTAGGTCCATTCAACATATCAAGGATAGTTTCAAACAGTCCAGTGTTATTGCTTCAGCAGACTCCCCTCCCACCTGATTTGACATTGACTCAACCACTTCACCAAGAAACATTTCTAAACTTTGACCATGTTTGAGTGTTTATAAAAGTTTCTGAAAGCATGCAAGAATTCATCCTTGCCTTCAGGAAACTTTCAATATTTGAGGGTAGAAAAAACCCAAACACCATACAAAGCACAGTGAGACTTCAAGGTCAAGTTTCATGTAGCAGGAGAAGTCTACTGAGCCGAGTTGATCAGTAAAGGCGTCTCAGGGGCATAGCACAAAGAATCTTAAAGGATGACCAAATTTCTAATTGGCAGGCAGAAAGGAGGAGGACAAAGGCGACAAAACCAAATGTGCGGGAATAAAGGAGGGGCAGGCATTCCGAGAACAGTGAGAACAACCCTGTTGGAGCTTGAGGTTCTTCTACAACAGTGGCCAGTAAGTATTTGTGACGATGACAAAGACTGGGTAGAAGATGATATACCTACATAACCCATCATGTCCATACTCTTATGTAAGAAGGTCTTGTTGACAGCGAAGAATTGGAGACCATCCGTTAGAACCTCAAGATGGTAATAACGAAGGAATTTGTAGAAACAAAACAATGAAAAGATAAAATTCTAAGCAAAATTCTCTAAGCCTATGAATTAATACCTAATCAACAATCAGTTGAAATCCATGACCAACTTAAGACCCTTCTTGTGTTTCTCTCTTAATGGGGCATTTTCTTCAGTTGCTCAAGAGGGAAAGAGACTCATTGTCAGTCCTCCCCTCCTCAACGTCTTTCCTGTGATCCACTCAGCAGCAGGGGCTCTCAACTCCACCTCCAACGTATGCCAAGCCAGCTAGTTTCTCACCACCTTCTGCCTACTCGCCATTTTCGTTCTTAGCCCCATGCTGCCTTTCCCTTCCCACCCAAATCCCAGTTCATTCTTTTCACTGCATCCGGAATGCAATCCAAAAATCCTGAATCTGAGCCGTTCATTCCTCTGCTTAAGACAATCCTCTTGTCTCCACTGTACTCAAAATGACACATAGAATCTGTAACGTGACCACCAGACGTTGGCAGTCCTGCCTTGTCACCCCTCTAATGCCATCTTTCCTCATTCTCCCTTCACTAGGTGACCGGGACGGTCTCTTCACCTGGTTGCTCAATTTAGACCCACGTAGGTTCCGCTTAGAAAGCATTTTGTGTTCCTTACCAGTTTCCTTACCAGTTCTTGCTACAGGTCCAAGTTTGAAAAAAGGACTTTTCTCCCCAAGAAACCTTTGTTGGCCAATCCTCTAATCTACACTTTGTCCCCTGTGCCATTCCTTCTCATAACATTTAGTCTTTTTTTTAACAGCAATTGCCACACGTTGTAATTACACCTGGACCATTTGTAGCTAAGGTTTGAAACATCCTGTATATATGGAGCGTGCATGTTGGATTATCACTGTGTACTTGGACAATATGTGTATCCACGATGCCTGAAATAGGGGATGTTTAACTATCTCCTGGTGTGGTAGCCTGCAATATACATTCAAGTCTTCAATAATCTCTACCACCAAATGTAGTCTACATATACAAAAAAGGGAAGGGTCACGTCCTCAGTCAAGGGAGAAACATTTTGCCTCGATGATAGCTTCTATGGTGTAGCTTACATTTTGACCTACATAAGACCCCACCCTCTAGATACAGTGGGTATGGATGTAGTGACAACTATGAGGAAATCAAAACAAAATACAGTGTTTATGGAGTGTAATGTGCCAGGAGTTTTTCCACACGTTTTACAGGCATTACCTATAATCTCACCACTATACTGGACACAGGCCTTACACTTCCCCTTTACAAATTGGAAAAGCAAACTTGGAGGTATCATTTGCCTACAATCTAAGATCTGGCTGGTAGAAGAAATCGATGGGGCCAAAGAATTTAAAAAATCCTCATTTTTGCCCAAGGTCACCTCTGGGAAATCAGAAAATGAGCGGCTTTCATAAGTGCAGCTGCCTAGAGCTTTTCAGAGGAGCTGTCTGTGTGGAGCCGGGGCTTTGGCGCCATCACATCTCCAGGATATCACTACCAGGAGTAACCCCCATTGTTGGGAAGGGCAAGGACATCCATCCATGGCAACTTAAGGTGTTTTAACCCCTGTCAAGATAGTGCAAGCCTCCAATTACTTCATTTGGTACTTCAAGGAACACATCAAAGCACACCTCGTGGGATTTTCAAAAATCACTCTGAGATGAGAAATCAAACAACAAAAGTCATAGCAACACGAAGCAAGTAACACTTTACAAAACACACGTCCTGAAGGGCCAGGCCATGGAGAGGGTATGAGCCCACTTTAATGTAGCAGTGCTCTCAGGTGCAGAGCACATAAAACAAAACAAAGCAAAACAA
>NW_024413691.1:0-1913 GCF_014898765.1 Herpailurus yagouaroundi | reverse complement strand
GTGTTGTATGGAAACCAATTTGACAATAAATTTCATATATAAATAAAAAAAATAAAAAATAAAAAATAAATAAAAAGAGAAGAAAAAATAAATAAATAAAACAATTACAGAGGTGATATAATATACAAGGAATGAAGAATTATTTGTAAGGTAAACCCATAGTTCTTCTTCTGGTTCAGACAATTCTATTTTCTTAGATTATCCTACTCACATATATCTACTGTTACAATAGATGGTTGTATGGGGGAAAATAAAACCTTAAGCCTATTTTGAAAGAAGAAATAATATTCGATATGATATGTAATGCAGATGGGTAAATGCTTGTTAAACTATAACTTTAAAAAAATAAAATAGTCTTGGTATTTATCAAAGCTTATGGTATTTTGTAGCAGTATGGCAGAGACTAATTGTTTTTTAATTCCATAAATAATGAAACACTAGAATCATTAGGATATTATGTATTTAGAGTGTCTTAGTTTAGACTCTTATTATATATCTTCTGGACTAATTTATAAGAGCCTCCTAAATTTTTAAACATCTCTTCCTTCATTATAATTCTCTATAAAATAATGAAAGTCAGCATTTAAAAATGTAAATTTAAGATGGCAGAGAAACTCATCTTGTCACATGGATACAACTAGATAACACTCATATCAGTGTAAATAACCCAGAAAACAACTCAAAAACTGACAGAACAAACTCAACAGCTAAATATGAAGAAGAGAGGCCACATCAAAAAGGGTAGGAAGGGTGGAGATGCAGTCTGGAGCTAAATGGAACTGTGGAACTATTCATAGGAAAGAGAGATGCAGAAGTTGCAAGAGGGGAGAGAAAAAGACCCTTATACCAGGGAGCCCATATGGATAAGATGAATTCCCATAACATTCGGCTCTGAAACCAGAAGGGATGAATTCTGTGTGTTCTTACAATCAGCAGGACTTAAAACCTGGAATTTTAAAAATCAGTGGGCTCAGTTGGCTCTGGAAGAAACAAGAAGGTGAGAGGAAACTGAGTCCCCACCTTTAGAAACAGCACAACAAACAACCCAAGGAGATACAACATAGAAGCAGCAGTTTGAAAAAGCCTGGGGCATATGGGAGGGAGAATTATTTACTGATCTTAGAGAGTGTGTCAGAGGGACAGAGATCTTGGGAGATACCTCTCGCAAAAAAGCTGGCATTTTTCTCCCTTACCTCCGAGCATAAACACAAAGCCACCTGCAGGAAACAGCATGGAGCTGACACTAATTTCGGGAAGGAAACAGAAATTCAGATCCAGGGGGCAGAGAGGGCCCCCAATAAAATCAACCCAAGGAGGTCCACACCAAGACACATAATAGTTAAAATGGCAAAAAGTAGTGATCAGGAGAGAATTTTAAAAGCAGCAAGAGAAAAGAAAACAGTTACATACAAGGGAAACACCATAAGGCTATCAGCTGATTTTTCAGCAGAAACTCTGAGGTCAGAAGGGGGTGCCATGACATATTGAAAGTACTGAAGGGAAAAAATATGCAGCCACGAATACTCTATCTAGCAAGGCTATCATTAACACTAGAAGGAGAGATAAAGAGTTTCCCAGACAAATAAAAGTTGAAGGAATTAATGACCATTACACCAGACCTACAAGAAATATTATAGGGGATGCTGAGTGGAAAGGAAAGACCATTAAGTAAGGAAAGTAGGGAGCACAAAATCAGGGAAAATAAGTATATCTGTAAAAATAAGTCAAGGAACTCATAAAATAAAAAGATGTAAAGTGTGACACTATACCCCTAAAACATGGGGGCAGGGGCAAAGAGTAAAGAATGGGTTCAAACTTAAGTGACCATCAACATAATATAGACTGCTATATGGAGAAGATGTTATATAAAAACTGAATAGTAACCAAAAATCAAAAACAATGTGATAGATATG
>NW_024413690.1:0-1634 GCF_014898765.1 Herpailurus yagouaroundi | reverse complement strand
TCAGGCCCCTCCGCTTTTTGCAAGCCAGACTCGGGGGCTCTGCTTGGCCTGCGAGCCACCCCTCCGCCCCGGCTCCCTCCCGCCAGTCCGTGGAGCGCGCACCGCCTCGCCGCCCTTCCTACCCTCTTCAGTGGGCTTCTCGTCTGCGCTTGGCTCAGGCGGTTCTGCTAATCCTCTGGCGGTTTTCTGGGTTATTTAGGCAGGTGTAGGTGGAATCTAAGTGATCAGCAGGACGCGCGGTGAGCCCAGCGTCCTCCTACGCCGCCATCTTCCCCTGGATATTCTTAATTACTCTCCAGATTTGTGTAAAATTGACAACCGGTACTTATTAAGGTGGAATCCATTCTCAAGACTCCTGGATGTCAGGGCCCATCAAAGGAGTTGCTCAAGCTCAAAATGTTATTTCTCTTTCCAGCTGTCCCCAACAACATGTGTACAACAATTCCTAATCTTCTGTGGGTTGAAATTTCTTACAAAAATCCATGCTGGATGGATTTAATACACAAATTAGGATATATAATTTCAATAAGACAGTATCCCAAATTGATCTTTATTCTTTTCCAGGATCACCAGAACTTTGTGGCAGGATATTTTGTTCTACCCACCAGGTTGATGAAGTAGGTCCCTGAGCTCTTCTCTGGTACAATTGAACCTGGTGATTATATCATAAGAGTTTATTGTACTGTTTTCCTATTCTTTCCCATCAAGCATGTGTTCATTAGTGCTGGCACAGCATTGCCTATCGTTCTCCTAACAGTGAAAACCTACCATGCAGCAGTGCCAAGTTGGTTCCCATGGTGGTTCCTTCCTGAGTACTCTGTGTAATGACTCTGACTTTCTTTGGCCCCCTATTTCTGCCTCTATTATCCCTGGACTCTGCTAATAGAATCCAGTGATGGAAGAAGCATAGAAAAATCTTGGTAATCAGATGGACCTGGGTTTAAATCTTGATTTTATTATCTACTCATTATATTACCAGGGGCATCATATCAATTTTCTCAGCTTCATGGTCTTCTTATAAAACAATATACAAGATTGTTGTAAGGATGAAACGAGATGATTATGAATCAAGTACCTAGCCCAATGCCTGGTACATTTAATGCTAATAGATGGCAAATGCTGCTACATTCATGAACAAAGTGTAAACTTTTGGTATTTGCCATTATGAAAACCAAGTCTGGGCTTCAAAATTAGCCAGCACTTCAGCCTAGAGGAACATATACAAATCATATGCAGATGTAGCCTTTACCCCGGGGAAAATCCCAAAAGACAGTTGCTTTACGTCATCAACAAGAAAATGCCAGAGGGATTGAAGAAGGAATGGTCAATGTGAGACTTGACATATTATTTCATATTACTGATACTTAGTTTCCTCATTTGTAAAATTAATGTTTTAGATTAAATGACTTCTAAGTAGTTTTAAATCCATATTTCTCAAGTGCCAGGGATATGTTTTAACCATATTGTACTTTTTAGGGTTGAGACCATTAAACATCTATGTACAGCTAAGAAAACAGTTGTACAGTGTTGTGTGTGTGGCAAGGTGGTATCCAGAGTCCATAAAATTCAAAGATATTTATTTTTGGTTCTTTACGTTGTCCAAAAATTTCAATCCCGATCACCAGAAGGATTTT
>NW_024413689.1:0-3791 GCF_014898765.1 Herpailurus yagouaroundi | reverse complement strand
GGTACAAGTGCCCCTATGCATCAGTACTCCTGTGTCCCTTGGATAAATTCCTAGCAGTGCTATTGCTGGGTCATAGGGTAGGTCTATTTTTAATTTTCTGAGGAACCTCCACACTGCTTTCCAGAGCGGCTGCACCAATTTGCATTCCCACCAACAGTGCAAGAGGGTTCCCGTTTCTCCACATCCTCTCCAGCATCTATAGTCTCCTGATTTGTTCATTTTGGCCAATGACATATCGGACAAAGGGCTAGTATCCAAAATCTATAAAGAGCTCACCAAACTCCACACCCGAAAAGCAAATAACCCAGTGAAGAAATGGGCAGAAAACATGAATAGACACTTCTCTAAAGAAGACATCCGGATGGCCAACAGGCACATGAAAAGATGTTCAGCGTCGCTCCTTATCACCATTCACAAAAATAAACTCAAAATGGATAAAGGACCTGAATGTGAGACAGGAAACCATCAAAACCCTAGAGGAGAAAGCAGGAAAAGACCTCTCTGACCTCAGCCGTAGCAATCTCTTACTCGACACATCCCCAAAGGCAAGGGAATTAAAAGCAAAAGTGAATTACTGTAACCCAAGTATTTGGATCCAACTCAGTCTCTGAATCTTTGTCCTTAAAAACCACGTAAAGATACAGATGTGAAAGACTTGTAACCTGCAGACAAATAGTCTGGGAGGAACTTTTACCCAATGAAAGAGAGCTCAATCCCCTATCCTAGATGCTTTAGGAAGATTAATCTTGAAAAATCTTGTCCCATGGCCCAAGGGCAAGAAGCTTGACCTGATTGTTTCTAAGAATGAAAGCACACTCACTGGTCTATAGCTTCTCTTTTAGTTTCATCTGTTTTTCCTCCTTCTAAAACGTTTCAATCTAAGTTGCAGACACTATATAGCTACTGTGAGCAAAACTGTACTGAAATGATCCATAAAATATTTTCTCATATGGCCCTTAGAATACTTTGCCATAGAGGTAGGCATTGTTATTTTAATTTAACTGCTGATAAAACTGGTTTGAGGCCCACAGAGGTCAAGGGACTTGTCTGAGGTCACATAGCTAATGATTGGCAGAGATGGAATTTGAAGCCTGATTATTGCCTTTCAAACTGGTCTTTATGCCCATCTTAGTCTTTAAACTTTTTTTCTTATTAATAAACTTTTCACATTCCTCAACCACCCCCTTGACACACAAATACACACATACACAGTCCAAGAAGTCTTCCCAGTGTAGGTGGCTGAAGAGTCTGTTGTTCCAATCTTTTGTCTACAAATCATTCCGCTTGCGGCCCTCCAGGGGGAGCATGGTTTGGGTTGTGCAGTGCCTTTGTAAGATAGGACCTGGGAATGCTTAAAGACAGACAAATATGAGTTTGAATTCTAGGTTCTTCCACTTACTTTCTGTGTGACTTCTCATAAATAGTATTCAGAACCTAACACTTTTGTGTTTAAAACTTTTTTCCCATTGGTTTCGGAATGAAATCCATGGCCTTTATATTATCCCACATTTTGTGACATTTGTAACACTTTGTTGATAACTCCAGACACTGGTGTTCTTTCTGTTCTTTTGTTTTGTTTTTGTGAAAGAGTGGGGAGAGGAGCAGAGGGAGAGAGAGGTTCTTAGGTAGTCTCTATGTCCAGCATGGGCCTCCACGTGAAGCCCCAAACCGAAATCAAGAGTGGGACGCTTAAGTGACTCAGCCACCCAGGGGCCTCGTTTCTGTTCTTTAAATACAAGTTCATTTTAATTTTAGGGTCTTTGCATTTAAAATTTCCTTTTCCTGGAACTCAACAAGACTGGTTGGTCTTGTTTCAACATTCCTCCTTAGGCCTTTCCCAAACTGTCTAAGCTACCTGTGGCTTCTACCCAGTTACTTCATGTTCATTACTTCCTTGTTCATTACTTCATTGTACTCCATAGGATTTAACATTTTATTATTTGCTTATGTGTTTACTTATTTATTTTCTGTGTTTGCTGTATGGTTGTGACTACAGGGATTTTTCTGAGTTATTCACTGTTATTTTTAATTTTTTATTTACTTATTTTTTATTAAGTTTTTAATTTTAATTCCAGTATAGTTAACATACAGTGCTATATTTCTTTAAGGTTCACTGTTAGATTTTTAGTACTCAAAACAGTGCCTGGATCACAGCAGATGTTGAATAAATAAATGAATGAATCACTCCTTAGTCTGATCTATGAACAAGGGTAATCATACTTGAGTTTCTGTGAAGAATTTAGCAGAGAGTGAGAATCAAATATTCAGTAGTATTCATTCCTCTGTGATCTTGAATTTCTGCTGTGCATGGTCAAAATTGCTGTATTGACTAGTCCTGGGTTCCCTCCGAGGTTTTCTGTTAGGCCCAAGCACCTGATGTGTGGTGGGCTAGAAGCTGGAAGATCTGCCCAGAGAGAGGCATCTTATCCTTTTCCCTCTCTGAGCATGCTGTAGGAAGCCCTCTATGGTATGGAGTTCACTGAATCATCAATGCCAAACAGGGCTTCACTGGAGATTCCCAAGTATGACCCAGTCCAGGACTGATGCCACACTTAATCAGCACAGATACATATATCTCACCCTTCCATACATGCAGCTGTTACTTTTGGTCATTCACCATGCCAGAGGAATAAGAGGGACCCTCACTAAATGACAGTGCTATAAAGAGCATAGGGCATCATGTGGTAGACCCCAATCCCAATTTGTGGATGGAGAAACTGAGGCCCAAGGAGGATAAGGGATTTTCCCAGGAGCACCAGCATTAAAATTATGATTCCGTATCTCAGGTCCAGTGTCAGGAACTCATTTCTATTTTCTCCAAACAGTACTGTGCCGTCAGTAATTATTTTTTTTTAATTTTTTAATGTTTATTTATTTTTGAGGGAGAGACAGAGTGTGGGTGGAGGAGGGGCAGAGAGGGAGAGAGGGAAACACAGAATCCGAAGCAGGCTCCGGGATTTGAGCTGTCAGAACAGAACTTGATACAGGGCTCAAACTCATGAACTGTGAGATCATGACCTGAGCCGAAGTCAGACACTTAACTGACCTAGCCACCAAGGCGCCCCATATGTTCTCAGTAATTCTTTACTGTGGAGGATGAATCTGATGTGAACAGATAGGCAGGACATGTGGGATTTGAAGAAACATACTTGAAATGCTTACTAAAAGCAAAGAGCAAATTGTCTTGAGACAAAGAATACCTCAAAATTAGAGTTGGGATGCATATGGAATGCATGGGTTAGCATAGTTGAGAGGAATGGTAACATAGCTCTCCTCCATACTTCTAATAGCTACATCTAACAGAGTAACACTTGCATAGTGATGGCTACTGCTCCTTCTGCCACTGGCAATAAGGTAATAGCAGGAACAATAGCAATAACTGATATCAGTTGTCGTTGATATTCCAGGCACAGTGCACTATCTGACCAAAGTAAATAACATTTCCAGAACTTTACAGTTAATCCCTCTTCCTGGAACCCTTTCTTCTATATGTCTTGCTTCTTTTGTGCTCATTCTTTAGAGAAGTTCAGGCATCTTCTGGGAGGAATCATTGCCTTTTCCCATTTACATAGAGTTAGATCAGCTTTGTCTTTGTGCAAACCTATATACTAACACTTATTCCACTATACGACCATTATTTTTCTTACCTAGTTAGACCATGGACCCTTGAGAGTTAAACTATGTCTTTTTTTTTAACATATGAAATTTATTGTCAAATTGGTTTCCATACAACACCCAGTGCTCATCCCAAAAGGTCCCCTCCTCAATACCCATCACCCACCCTCTCCTCC
>NW_024413688.1:0-1174 GCF_014898765.1 Herpailurus yagouaroundi | reverse complement strand
CTGAGCCATCAGCCCAGAGCCCGACGCGGGGCTCGAACTCACAGACCGCGAGATCGTGACCTGGCTGAAGTCGGACGCTTAACCGACTGCGCCACCCAGGCGCCCCTCACACTATAGTGTTTTAATTAGCTATATAGTAATCTGAAATATTGAGTAGAATAATTATTTGCATTTTATTCTTTTTTGTAAAGATTGATTTACCTCTTAAATGGCCTGTGTCAATCCATATAAATTTTACAATAGCTGCATCTATATTTACACAGAATCTTGCTAAGCTTTTGGTAGAAAACACATTAAAACTATAGACCAGTCTGAGGAGAACTGGCATATTTATTATATTGATTCTTCCAATCATAAACACACACACACACACACACACACACACACACACATCCACTCATTTTTTTCTTTCTTTCATAAATAATTTTTAACTTTCAGTATACAGGTTCTATACATGTTTTGATGTATGAATACCTAAGTATTTAATTTTCTTACAGAAATTACAAGTGGTATAGTAGTGTTTTGCAATGTTTATTTATTTTGAGAGACAGAGTCCACACAAGCAAGCAGGTCAGACAGAGAGGGAGAAAGATAATCCCAAGTAGGTTCTGCACTGTCAGCACAGAACCCAAAGCGGGGCTTGATCTCAGGAACCATGAGATCATGACCCGAGCCAAAATCAAGACTTGGGTGCTTAACCAACTGAGCCACCCAAGAACCCTGTATTGTGTTTTTAATTTCATTTTTCTTCATATTCATTTAGAAATTTGAATATTTTTTGTTTGTTGATCTTTATTCTGCAAACTTGCTGAACTCATGTGTTAGTTGTAAGAGGCTTTTTTGTTTTATTTTGTTTAGTTTTAAGAGTATTTTTGTGGATACTTTGGGATTTCCTATATAGGCAATCATATCATCTATAACAGAGGACTTTTTATTTCCTCCTTTCCAAATGGCATAATTTTATCTTACTCATTCCTGCCTATTACAATAACTTTAACTTCCAGTGTTATGTTGACTAAGAATGTTATGAGTAGGCATTCTTGTTTTGTTCCTTATCTTAGAGTCTGTCCGTGTTGCAGAATTAAATAGTGGGTCAACTGAAATGTTGTGTCAATAATTAAACTTGCTTTAGGAATTTTGATAGTTATTCTAAATTAAACTTAAAGTTTGTCCC
>NW_024413687.1:0-1674 GCF_014898765.1 Herpailurus yagouaroundi | reverse complement strand
GTCACTCCTATGCTGAACCCACTGATCTATACACTGAGGAACAAGGATGTGAAGGCTGCCTTGAGTAGTGTGTTCACAAGGAGGGGTGACCTGAACACATCTAGAGCACACTTCTAAGACAGGAAGCAATAGGCAATGATGAAGTTGGTGTGTGAGGTTAGACTGCTTCTCAGATCATGTACACTATGTATAACAGGTCGAGCTGTCCAAAGAAAAAATAATGGGAAAATCTAGCCTGATTATGTTAAATAAAGCATGCCTAGGTAGCGTAATGGAAACATGAAACCATGGGACACCAGCCATAGAATCCTCATGTTCAATTTGTTTTCAGGATGTCACTTCTAAAACTGATTTATGTATTCTTATGAATTCCCTAATAAAACCAAGGATAGAAATACTTCTATATTACCCATATATTGGGTACATGACTACTACTTAGAGCTGTTTATCTGTGTAGTTCTTCTAAGTTAATGTATTTTAACGTGAGGAATAAAATTCTTATCCTGTTGTATTTTGAGGTATTGAATTTGAACCACAGTTAATAGGATGAGCAATGGTAATTTACAAAAGAATTAAAGGAATTTTTAATCAGTATGTATCTCTCTAAGCAGGAGGCAAGTAAGTGGTTAAAACAAATGATTTAAGCACTGATAAACATGGATAAATTAGCCAATGGTTTTTCTAATGAGTTTTGGAACCTCTATCTCCAGTGGTGTTTTTAAATCAACTGGACAAATTATAAAGGAATGCTCTTAAATATTTCTGAGTGTGGGAACAGACTAGAAAAAGGAACTCAATCCCTCTCTAGGTAATTAGTATTTTATTTATACCACAATCTTAGTCACAACAAAGGATGAGTTTCAAAACCCTACCTATTTTTCTATTTTCTTTTCCTATTTCTATGATTTTTTCACAGATTATAAATAATGCCATATGATGTAATACTGGGGAAACGTTCAGAATTCATAAAAATGTGTTTTCCTTACTTGTCACCAAGCCAATACATAGCAAAAGACACTAAGTCATAATTGCTGAGGCATTTCTGGAGCTAATGTTGGGAGGCACTATGTTCCCTACTTTCTAAGTCCTGGGAGCGGCCACTGGGCCTGAGGGATGGTGGGAGAAGCATTTATGACCCTATAGAGATGCAGATAAAGACTGTGACTGGCCTTTATGAGCTCAGGGACTGACAGTTCAAATTCTCTGCATCCACTTTTGTGAACACAAACACTGTGGTTTGATCTCATCCAGTGTTTTTGGTCCCCCAATTCTACTTTTGTTTATTAAAAAAAATAAAATGTGTCTGTGGAGAAGACATTTATACCCTGAACTGTCTCCAGCCCCTCATTTCTGTTGATCAGAATTGTTTACAAAATCCAAGCTCCACGCAGGCCGTGAACCAGAGAAGAACACGTCATTATCTGGTTGGCTACTGCTGCCTAACACACTAGCATCCCCAAACACAGAAGCTGAAGACACCTATACCAGGAAGTTACATTCTTCTGAGGCTCAGGAATTGGCAAGAACACAGCAGGGAAGGGCTGGTTCTCCTCGATCATGTTTGTGCCGTGGCTGAGCTGACGTGACCATCCTCACGTGGAAGAGCTGAGAGCTGGCAAAGTCTCTGTCTGGGTCTCCCTTGGTCCGCTCTCTCCAAGTGGCTGTTCTGTGCTT
>NW_024413686.1:0-1045 GCF_014898765.1 Herpailurus yagouaroundi | reverse complement strand
TGCCGGAGGTTTGGCTCCGCAGAAGCGCAGAGTTGGGTGTCTGCGCGTGGAGCGAGCAAGTTCCCTGGCAGGAACTGGTTCTCTTTGGGATTTTGGCTGGGGGATGGGTGGGGGAGATGGAGCTGGCGAGCGCCTTTGTTCCCCACCAAACTGAGCTCTGTCGTCAGGGGGCTCAGCAGCTCTCCTTCCCTTTGTCCTCCAGCCTTCCCGCTTTCTGAGCAGAGCTGTTAACTTATGACCTCCCAGAGGCTAAGTCGCGCTTGCTGTCGGAACACAGTCCGTCAGGCCCCTCCGCTTTTTGCAAGCCAGGCTCGGGGGCTCTGCTTGGCCGGTGAGCCGCCCCTCCTCCCCGGCTCCTCCCGCCAGTCCGTGGAGCGCGCACCGCCTCGCCGCCCTTCCTACCCTCTTCCGTGTGCCTCTCGTCTGCACTTGGCTCCGGCGACTCTGTTCTGCTAATCCTCTGGCGGTTTTCTGGGTTATTTAGGCAGTTGTAGGTGGAATCTAAGTGATCAGCAGGACGCGAGGTGAGCCCAGCGTCCTCCTACGCCTCCATCTTCCCTCTCGCTTCTAATACATTCCTTAAGTAGATTATGACTTCAGAGAAGTTGCTTAAATTCTCTGAAATACAATTTCCTTATCTTCAAAGTAGATATGACCAGAAAGACTGTGAGGAAAGAATGAGATAGTGCATGAGAAGGTCTTTGAAGGTATATATGCCATATGTTAATAAGGTGGCCAAAACATAGTTTAAGAGAAGGAAAATGCGGGGTGCCTGGGTGGCTCAGTCGGTTAAGCGTCTGACTTCGGCTCAGGTCATGATCTCAACAGCCTGTGAGTTTGAGCCCCGCGTCGGGCTCTGTGCTGACAGCTTGGAGCCTGGAGCCTGCTTCGGATTCTGTGTCTCCCTCTCTCTCTCTGTCCCTCCCCTGCTCGTGCTCCATCTCTCACTCTCTCAAGAATAAATCAACATTAAAAAAAAATTTTTTTTTTAAAAAGAGAGAAGGAAAATGCATATGTAGCCCCAGTAAATCACAGGCATGTTACC
>NW_024413685.1:0-1830 GCF_014898765.1 Herpailurus yagouaroundi | reverse complement strand
TTATAGATTTTGGATACTAGCCCTTTGTCCGATATGTCATTTGCAAATATCTTTTCCCATTCCGTTGGTTGCCTTTTCGTTTTGTTGGTTGTTTCCTTTGCTGTGCAGAAGCTTTTTATCTTCATAAGGTCCAAGTAGTTCATTTTTGCTTTTAATTCCTTAGCCTTTGGGGATGTGTCAAGCAAGAAATTGCTATGGCTGAGGTCAGAGAAGTCTTTTCCTGCTTTCTCCTCTAAGGTTTTGATGGTTTCCTGTCTCACATTCAGGTCCTTGATCCATTTTGAGTTTATTTTTGTGAATGGTGTGAGAAAGTGGTCTAGTTTCAACCTTCTGCATGTTGCTGTCCAGTTCTCCCAGCACCATTTGTTAAAGAGACTGTCTTTTTTCCATTGGATGTTCTTTCCTGCTTTGTCAAAGATGAGTTGGCCATACGTTTGTGGGTCTAGTTCTGGGGTTTCTATTCTATTCCATTGGTCTATGTGTCTGTTTTTGTGCCAATACCATGCTGTCTTGATGATGACAGCTTTGTAGTAGAGGCTAAAGTCTGGGATTGTGATGCCTCCTGCTTTGGTCTTCTTCTTCAAAATTACTTTGGCTATTCGGGGCCTTTTGTGGTTCCATATGAATTTTAGGATTGCTTGTTCTAGTTTCGAGAAGAATGCTGGTGCAATTTTGATTGGGATTGCATTGAATGTGTAGATAGCTTTGGGTAGTATTGACATTTTGACAATATTTATTCTTCCAATCCATGAGCAGGGAATGTCTTTCCATTTCTTTAAATCTTCTTCAATTACCTTCATAAGCTTTCTATAGTTTTCAGCATACAGATCCTTTACATCTTTGGTTAGATTTATTCCTAGGTATTTTATGCTTCTTGGTGCAATTGTGAATGGGATCAGTTTCTTTATTTGTCTTTCTGTTGCTTCATTGTTAGTGTATAAGAATGCAACTGATTTCTGTACATTGATTTTGTATCCGGCAACTTTGCTGAATTCATGTATCAGTTCTAGTAGACTTCTGGTGGAGTCTATCAGATTTTCCATGTATAATATCATGTCATCTGCAAAAAGTGAAAGTTTGACTTCATCTTTGCCAATTTTGATGCCTTTGATTTCCTTTTGTTGTCTGATTGCTGATGCTAGAACTTCCAACACTATGTTAAACAACAGCAGTGAGAGTGGACATCCCTGTCGTGTTCCTCATCTTAGGGAAAAAGCTCTCAGTTTTTCCCCATTGAGGATGATGTTAGCTGTGGGCTTTTCATAAATGGCTTTTATGATCTTTAAGTATGTTCCTTCTATCCCGACTTTCTCAAGGGTTTTTATTAAGAAAGGGTGCTGGATTTTGTCAAAGGCCTTTTCTGCATTGATTGACAGGATCACATGGTTCTTACCTTTTCTTTTATTAATGTGATGTATCACATTGATTGATTTGTGAATGTTGAACCAGCCCTGCATCCCAGGAATGAATCCCACTTGATCATGGTGAATAATTCTTTTTATATTCTGTTGAATTCAATTTGCTAGTATCTTATTGAGAATTTTTGCATCCATATTCATCAGGGATATTGGCTTGTAGTTCTCTTTTTTTACTGGGTCTCTTCTGGTTAGGAATCAAAGTAATACTGGCTTCATAAAATGAGTCTGGAAGTTTTCCTTCCATTTCTATTTCTTGGAATAGCTTGAGAAGGATAGGTATTATCTCTGCTTTAAATATCTGGTAGAACTCTCCTGGGAAGCCATCTGGTCCTGGACTCTTATTTGTTGGGAGATTTTTGATGACTGATTCAATTTCTTCGCTGGTTATGGGTCTGTTCAAGCTTTCTATTTC
>NW_024413684.1:0-7419 GCF_014898765.1 Herpailurus yagouaroundi | reverse complement strand
TAAAGAGCTCACCAAACTCCACACCCGAAAAGCAAATAACCCAGTGAAGAAATGGGCAGAAAACATGAATAGACACTTCTCTAAAGAAGACATCCGGATGGCCAACAGGCACATGAAAAGATGTTCAGCGTCGCTCCTTATCAGGGAAATACAAATCAAAACCACACTCAGGTATCACCTCACGCCAGTCAGAGTGGCCAAAATGAACAAATCAGGAGACTATAGATGCTGGCGAGGATGTGGAGAAACGGGAACCCTCTTGCACTCTTGGTGGGAATGCAAATTGGTGCAGCCGCTCTGGAAAGCAGTGTGGAGGTTCCTCAGAAAATTAAAAATAGACCTACCCTATGACCCAGCAATAGCACTGCTAGGAGTTTACCCAAGGATACAGGAGTACTGATGCATAGGAGCACTTGTACCCCAATGTTTATAGCAGCACTCTCAACAATAGCCAAATTATGGAAAGAGCCTAAATGTCCATCAACTGATGAATGGATAAAGAAATTGTGGTTTATATACACAATGGAATACTACGTGGCAATGAGAAAAAATGAAATATGGCCTTTTGTAGCAACATGGATGGAACTGGAGAGTGTGATGCTAAGTGAAATAAGCCATACAGAGAAAGACAGATACCATATGGTTTCACTCTTATGTGGATCCTGAGAAACTTAACAGAAACCCATGGGGGAGGGGAAAGAAAAAAAAAAAGAGGTTAGAGTGGGAGAGAGCCAAAGCATAAGAGACTGTTAAAAACTGAGAACAAACTGAGGGTTGATGGGGAGTGGGAGGGAGGGGAGGGTGGGTGATGGGTATTGAGGAGGGCACCTTTTGGGATGAGCACTGGGTTTTGTATGGAAACCAATTTGACAATAAATTTCATATATTAAAAAAAAAACAAGCAAAATTTTCCTAATGACTTCTAGAGTCTTTTCCCATTTTAAGATGCTATGAGTAAGTAATATGATCTAGAATCTGTAATGGTAGTTTTATTATATCTTTACCAACAGGCTGAAGGTGTCTATATCCACCACTACAAAAACACTCTGCTCTTTGCTCTTCCTGAAGGAAATAGAAAAAAAAATCATTTCCCATATCTATGCTCTTCTTTCTGAAAAACTGACCAAATATCTGTGCTTCCTTTTATCCTGAGAATCCCTGGCTTAGGCTTCTTCACTGTTTTCATACTGCAGACAGTCAGTGGGCCTTCAAAGATATATATGCTCACTGGAAAGAATGAATTCAGAATATGTTATGCTTTCCCCTTTGTGTAATTAAGAAACAAGTAAATGGATTTAATTCTAAATTTCCATGGGATTTAGCCTCTGGATTAAGATCAAGAGCTATTTAACCCAAAATAAAATTTGTTATTTGTGAATTAAACAGGTGAGAAAAATGAAACTGCCTTTATAAATGATAGCTCTAGCACTTTCACTTGTGACCCTGTATCTTATAAGATGCATCTGCAGCCAGATAAAGCAATTTTTTATACATTCAAAGTGATGGTTCAATTAAAGAGGAGACTTCTATAGGTCTGTAGTGCCAGACTTCCACAGAAAAAATAGTGAACTGCTTAGACAGGACAGCCCCCTAAAAGAAGATATAGGAGTAGAAAGTATTCATTGATGTTGTAGTCCATGGGGAGAAGGTACCCAATATGCCGGCCCCCTAGGTTGCCCCTACCAAGGATGGAAAATTGCCACAGCTTCATCAGGGTGAAGCTAAAGAAAGAGTAGAGTCTGGATCTATGTGAACTTTAGCAGCTTCCAGCAGCTCCTCACAGATCCCACACACATATAGGAAGGTCAATCTCACCTTGGAACAAGACCAGGTCATTCTCAGGCCATACATGATTTGAAGTTCACTAAAAACTTTTAAATCAGCCAAAAATACAACATTTTGAAAATAAACCCATTAATCAATCAAGAGTAAAATCTGAGGTCAAATTCTAGATATTGGCTTACACCAGAAAAAGAAACCAAATGCAGAAGCCAAGTAATGAAACTAGAGGAGCAGTCCATGGAGCTAGACTGGATAAGAGGGTCCAAGTAGAAACTAAAAGTGTCAGAATATAGGCATGATTCATATCACTACAGAGCACAGGTGTTTCTGGTCTAGAATACATTCCAGAGTGAGAGGTCAGACTGTCATCTTAAGAATCTAGTGAGATCTACTTCACAAAATAAGTAGGCCTTTAAGGAAAATCAGGGGAGAGATAATAGTTAAGAAACACTTGTCTTTGTGGATTTTTCCCTAATGAAATCATCTTTCTGGGTGGAAAAGATCAGATTGGTCAAATGTATGCTACTTTCTGTTGTGCACAATCGTTCAAAGATATTTTGTGTTTCTGCACTTCTAGTGAGCAGAATTCAGCACAAACTGTGTTTGCTCTATATTATCTTTACATAGATACTTGTACAGTTAACAATGTTAAAAGCTAGAGCTGGTGTCTCCCTCTGAAACAAAGGTAAGATACACTTACTGCCAATTTTAAAAGATTTGGGTTTCCTAAGTCCAGGATTCCTCTCTTGTAACCAATCCACTGTATGTGCAGATATTACCTACCCTTCTTTATATTGCCCTGTGGGAATTGGGACCAAACTGGTTCAAGGAAATGTTGGTACTCTGACTGCCACTATTGCTGTGAGTGATAAAATCTTTTGTCTCTGATCCAGGAATTTTGTGTCTTTTAACAGCATACATGAAACTGTAGCACCGTGAAATTAGAGTAAAATCTCAGACACACAATTCTTGATAATTCTTAAGGGAAGTCTCTAAAAGTGTCTGTAGTTGGGATCCATTTCACCCTCCTAGGCAATAATAATAATAATAATAATAATAACATCAATATTAATAATAAAAGAAGCTATTACATTTTAAACATTTATTATAACACAGATTGGTGGCTGTGTTTTTGGCAGTGATGGTTGTTGCATGGATGTTCTCAGCTGGAAGGGTTATTTATCTGATTAATTTCAATAGTGAATAAGACAAGATAGAATCTTATAAACAATAGAAGAAAGGTCAAACTAACTAAGTGCCAGGTCCTGCACTGATCATATTATATCTTGCATCTTGTTTGATCTTCACAGAAACCTCATGAGGTAGGTGTTATCATTGTTCCCATTTTAAGTTTGTGGAAACTTAGACTTAGTTAATGGCTAGCCCAAGGTCATACAAATTCTAAGTGACAAAGATCTAATAAATTTCAACTTTTATCAAGGTTGATGTAACTTACTTATCAGCCATTAACAGTGGTGTTCAAATAATAGACTATTCTCATTTTAACTACCACTTGTTTACTGCTATATTTAAGTTTTTCATCCAAGGAAAATCCCTCATTTGCCTTGCTTTAGTCTCATCCTTGGATAAAACTGCCATTTAATAAATGTTTGTTCATTGGATAAATGTGTGAACAGTCTTGACACATTGGTTGCATTGGTTGGCTCAATAAATAATTGATACTGAATGAATTAATGAATGAATGAACATTTACTGAGTGTCAGCCATTGTGATAGAAATGTCGTACTTTTTCCAATATCTTAGCCACATTCTTAAAAAACCCACTATACAGGTACATTTTTTAAAAGAAGGGGACCTGATCAGGATTAACATGAGTGATGTTGGTATCATGTATACCCTGATATGATGTGAATAAAAAAGGGCACATTACTTCTGTAGTATTCTTCCCCCAAATCTGTAACTCCAGCTCAATCATAGAAATCATCAGCCAAATTTCAAATTAGCCATTTTACAAACTACCTTGTTCAGTCAGTACTCTCTAAAAGTGTCTGTCATAAAAAAAAATCAAGAAAGAAAAAAAAAAAGACACAGATGATAGGAAACTAAGGAGATGATGACCAAATAAAATATGAAATCCTGGATTGCATCCTGAATGGAAAAAATTGGTGGGAAGACCAGTGAAATTGAAATAAAGGCTACAGTTTGGCTAATAGTAATATACCAATATTAATGTCTTAGCTTTGATAAATTCACCATGGTTATTAAATAAGATGTTAATATGAGGGGAAGCTGATTAAGGGTATACAAGAATTTTCTCTTCTATTTTTACCATTGTCTTGTATATGTAAAATTATTTCAAAATAAAAAGTTGAAATAAGGGAACAGGCAAAAAAAGGACCACTTTATTAGCAGTTAGACATTCAGGTGAAAAACATAAAGATCTCTAAGAGAGATGGAAGAATGTATAAATCAACATGCACACACATAATAAGTCTGAAGCTATTAAGTTTCTGTTCTACAAACTTCTGAAACAGACTTTTAGAGGCAGCTAGCCCTGCTAGATTATCTTTTCCAAGTTAACTATCGTCATCATGCTTCTTCCTGTACTGTTTTAGTCAAAGACAAAATCAAATGAAAAAAAGCAAACAACAAAGTGCGATCCCAACAACATCCCTTTCCCAACCACTCCTGATGATTATCAAACTGCTTCAGATTCTCTATACTTTGAGTGTGCATGCTGGCTTTCTGAGTTCTGAGAGGCATTAGAGTTTCCTGAGAGTTATAAAGGCTGTTGTAAGCAAAAGGGGTATATTATAGACTCTCCCAATTAAATATGTTTTGCTACATTTAAGACACTTTGGAAATTAAAATTGTTGTAAGAGGTAATGCTCTGAAGAAAAATAAAAGGTTGGCCTGTAGCTGATATTCCACAGTAGCTGCATGGCCATCTGTTTTAGTTTTGAATCATCCTTAGTGATTCAGAGCAAAATGGAATACCGAAATCACCATGTAGCTTTAAATTCCAAATCCATGTCAGTTTTACCAAGTGCTGCCCCATCTGTGGAAGGGAACAACATGCAGGAAGCCTGGCTCCATCCTGACTCAAGCTGTAGCATATTTGCCTATGCCTGTTATTGACAGTTCCATTACCAAACTTGTTTTGTTAAGTCAGCTTACAACCTTTAATATAGCCCATGTCTTTAATGGCACAGGTCTTTTGAACAGGAAATTTTTACATAAGTAACAGCCAAGACAGAATTAATTAGTCTTGTCTGAAGAACTTATTAACTGGTAACCAAACCTTCTACAAACCATTCCCAAAGCCTCAGCTTGCCTGCAGCTTTGTGGGTGACTGAAATGTTTTCCCATTGTCTTTCTCTTGACCTCTGATTTCCTTGGCATGAAAACTGAGTATCAGCTCTTAATTTCCAGTGATGGATTTTCAGTCTCCTCCATTTTTCAAAAGGGCAGAGAGCAGCCTAACTTTTAGGGGTTCTGCCTTTTGTATGGAGAGGCAACACTGTGTCTACTTAAAGAAAAGTAGTGAATTGCCACATGAAATAGAAACCTTTAAACTTCATTTATGCAAGACATTGAAAAGCTTTGTGACCTTTTTTCCCTTTTTTCCACCAATTTTAATAAACTTGAGACAAACTACTCTTGCTGTTTCTGTCCTACTTCAGAGCCCCATATTAGTTTTATCCACTTTTCACACTGAGAATTATAAAAAAATAGTCACCATGACCACCTTCCTACCTTAATCCAATTCCTGGAAGTGCTAGTCTAAAGCTCACACAACCAGCAAATAGCTATCAAGTGATCCATATGTGTAAGACACTGAGCTCAGTTCTGGGAATACCAAAACTTTAAAGTAGAAATGAGGTATACTTAAGGATTAAGAAAGAAAAAGAACTACACACTTGTTTCATATTTTTTCATTTATTTTACTATGTTTTTGAGTTACTTTCTTAGTGGTCCCTGGGGGTCACAAGTAACACCATAATTTATAACAGTCTAGTTCAGATAATGATAATGATGCAGTATTAATTGTATAAAATCTTTAGTTTTTATAGACCTTCCATTTATCCTCACTTTGTGATGTTATTTTCATATAAATGACTAAACTATATATGTGGTATGCTCATAAACACAGATATAATTGCTGCTTTAATCTGTCTTACTCAAGGGTATGTCAGTCTTTAGTTTTATTTAGACTTTCAGCTGTTGGATGATGCCAACTCATATTAGGTAGGCCAGTCTGCTTTATGTTGTCTAATTTAAATGCTAATCTCTTTGAAAAATACCCTCTTAAGCAGAAACCCCCAGGATAATGTTTGAACAAATAATCTGAGCACTTTGTGGTCCACTGAAATTCAACGTAAAGTTAACCATCACATATTTTTAATCTGTTGCCTTTCAAATTAGATGGAAGATAATAGGTATAAGGTAAAAACTACATTTATAGTGTCTATTGTTTTTACTTATATACAGGCATGCATTGTTTTATTCCACGTTGCAGTTGTGTCTAACAGTGCACAGGTCAAAAGCCCTCGGAGAAGACAATATGCATGCAAATACTTGAAACCCAGATTTTAACTTGTTATGAAGTTAACTCAGAAATAATTTGGAAGAGCCTGAAGAGGTGGTAGAAAAAAACTTGAGCTTTATAATAAGACAAACCTGAATATTTCTGTCCTGGCTTTGACAATCCCCAGGTGTGTAATCCTAGGCAAGTCAGTGTTTCAGAGTTTGTTTCCTCAGTAGGGATAATCATTGTTACCTACATCATGATGTTTTTTGTAAAGAAAAAAAAAGAAATAATCCATGTAAAGTACTTGGCATGCTGTTTGGCATCTACTACAGCTCACGAAATTTTGTTTGTTTGTTTGTTTACTACTAGCATTTTAATTATTATTAACATTAGAATCATTATTTTCATTATCTAACCAGCATCAAAAATAGATTCTAGCTATTGTGACACAAATTAAATCAAATAAACTAGGTCCAAGTGAGTTACACTTTTCAGTTGAGATTAGGCCATAGAAAAGAATAATGAACAAAGAAAAGGAATGTGACAAACCATTGTAGCATTACACTTTACAGCCAACTATGCGAATTCACATTCTGGCTTGACCATTTATTAAACAGTAGTATGATCTTGAGCAAATTATGTAACTTTTCTTAGCTTCAGTTTCTCACTTATACAGTGAGAGTAATATTCCTTCACACAGTTTGTAAGATAATATTGTGTATTAAGCCATTTGGCATAAAGCTCAGTATAGAGTAGGCATTCAGTAAATGTTATTTCCCTACACTTTCCTACACTATATCACCAGCCAAATCTTTTCCACTCTCCTATTCCCTTCCCACCTCCAGATATTGTAGTGATATTAGAAATTTCAGCATTCAAGGTTTCAATTTATATATTCTAATTGAGAAGCTTATATAGGCTATATATACATAGTTTTACATAGACTACATATATCTACATATATGTCCTTATCTACATATATGTCCTTATTTCCAGGGTATTGACTATTTTAAAAATGTTCAAATAGCCAAATTATATTTTAGTAAGATCATAGAAATCTAGCTCAATCATCAAGAGTACTATCAGTGAAAGTTAAGCTTTAAATTATATATATATATATATATATATATATATATATATATATA
>NW_024413683.1:0-2638 GCF_014898765.1 Herpailurus yagouaroundi | reverse complement strand
TTCTAAAACAGCTTTTAAAAAGCTGGTTTAGAAAATGAACTCCCGCATTGAAAGGGAGGCAGAGAGACAGAAGAGGAGGGAAGGAAAGAGGGAGAAAGGGAGCTACGTAAAAGTCATGGAGGAAACTTAAGTGTGGATTACTAAGTGAAGGGATCCAATACGAAAAAGCCATCTGCTTTACGTTTCCAACTATGATACCGTTCTGGAAAAACAAAACAAAGAAAGCAAAAGAAAACAAACAAGGACAATGACGACAACAACAACAACAACTACAACAACAACAACAACAACAAAACACCTTCGGAGACAGTAAAAAGACCAGTGGCTATTAGGGTTTAGGGGGAGAGAGGAAGTGGTACTAGTTGGAGCACAGGGCACTTTAGGGTGGTGTAACTATTCTGTATGATACTGCAATAGTAGATACATACCATTATACATTTCTCAAAACTCATGAATCTATATAACACAAAATAAACCCTAACTATTAGTAAATGATAATGTGTCTAATGATAATGTGTCAGTCAAGAATGGCTCATCCACCACTTATAATTAATGTATCCACATTAGTGCAAGGTACTATAGAAACTACTGGGGGTGAGGAACCTGTATTTTTTGTGCAATTTGTCTCTAAATGTAAACTTGTCCTTAAAAAATGGTCTGTTTAAAAAAACCCTGATTTAAAAAAAAAAGAAAAAGAAAACAAAAGAAAGTGTTGCCTCTGGGGAAGAGGTGTTCATGGGGGAAACAAAGATTTTGATTTTTTATTGCAAGTCCTGATCTGCAATTTGGATGTTGTGGGTTTTTTTTTTTAACTATTTGTATACAATATTTGGATTGATATTTCTCAAATAAAAAAAAAATCTGTACACCTGTCAGAATAGATAACATGAAAAAGACCATATTAGCAAGTGTTGGCAAGGCTATCAAGTATTCAGAGCACAGGCACTACACAGGCACTGCTATAGAGAGAAGTTTGTGTAAATTGGTGTAACCATTTTGGAAACACCTTGGAGGAACCTTACCAAAGCTGATAAGTTGGATGACATGTGACCCGGCAAATACTCTCCTAGATAAATAAATACTATTGTAAAAAATGTTCACCAAAGGACGTGTCCTATAATATTCATGAAGCTTTATTCATAATTACCCTAAGCCAGAACCTACCTAGATGTCCACCAAGAGTTGCAGAAATATTGTAAACTATTCATATAATGAAATTCTATAAACCAATGAGCAGAAAGGATCTATACATACAATAACATGAATATCACTAACATAAGTTTGAGTGAAAGAAGCTAGGTGTAGGACACATAATTCCATTTCTACATAGTCCAAAACAAGCAAAAGTTGTATATTCTGTAAGAAGTCAGAATAATTGCCGTCCCAAAGGAGAGATAGACCGTGACTGAAAGAGGCACAGGTGTTCCCTTGGGGTCCTAGTACCTTTTTTAATGAGTGCTGATTCCACAAGTACATTGAACTGAATTGCATCAAGCTGTGCTCAGAATACTTTTAATAATATATGTTCTTTTTTGCGTGCCTGGGTGGCTAGTCACTTAAGTGTCCAACTTTGGCTCAGGTCATGATCTCATGGTTTGTGAGTTCGAGCCCCACATCAGGTTCTGTGCTGAGAGCTCAGAGCCTGGAGCCTGCTTGGATTCTGTGGCTCCTATCTGGCCTTTCCCTTCTCACTCGGTGTCTCTCTGTCAATAATAAACAAACACGAATAAAATAATATATGTCCTTTTGAATGTATACTATACTTCAGTAATCTTATATTAATCTGGGGGCAGACCCCTAAGTCACACCCTTTTGTTCTCTACTGTCTCTTCTAAACATTTAAAGAATATGTACTTTAAATCATCCTAGAAGTTATATACACATACACATACACACAAAGAAGAAAGAAATTGGCGGGAGGAGCCGAGAGGTGGGTGAATGGCAAAGAAACTCTAGCTTTATTACACAAGCATGGAATCAAATTCCTTTGGAGAGGGTGGGGTGGAATGGCTCCTTCGGACGACTTCAGAGCAATTAGGGAACAAGAGAGATCATGGATCTGCCCCTAAAGTGCTGGAGACCTCTCAATCTGGGGTTAGGAAGAAAGGGGACTTCCCTTGCGGTCCAGGGGTCTCCTCCCTCCACAGACCCGGTGCTGGGAGGCAGCAGAGGGCACAGCCTCCCCAGAGTCCCAGAAGGCGGCGCCGCATCCCGGAGGCGCAGGCCGGGACCGTCTGGTGCTTCTTCCCCAGTAAAGTGCACTAGGGAACGCGGGCCGGGCTCTCCCTGGTTCATCCCTCCAGGCACAACCCGTCCCGGGGCTGAGAGGTCGCGCGGCGGTGGCCCGCATCTCACGCCCAGGGACTGGGAAGCGGCAGAGTCTCACCACGGGTGCCAGGTTCACTCGCAGGACTTGGCACGCTTGGCGCTGCGCTTCTGCCAGGCTGCTCTCGTCCCACACGTCGCCGACTACGCGGATGGTGGGCAAGGTGGTCAGCGTCGGGGTGGCTGCCCTCCCACTCTCCTCCAGGGTGCGGCCCCCGGAGCTGGGCCCGGGGGCCGCGGGCTTGCGGAGGCTGCTGTCCTCGCGGGAGAGCGGTGGCGGGGGCGGCACCTTCCTCTGGCCGAACCGCGACGG
>NW_024413682.1:0-1358 GCF_014898765.1 Herpailurus yagouaroundi | reverse complement strand
CCCCCTTAATCAATGCAGTTGAAAGAGCAACTAGTATATAAAAAGAGCCATTCCTGGACTGTAACCCACCTCAGCTCACACGGCCCCTTCAGGGCTCCCTCTTCGTGGAAAGTCCTTGTACACCCTAGTTTCAACTATATTGGCAAGGTATCCTCTGCATGTATAGCCCCAGGTGCCTTCAGCTTGTACGCACTTTAGCTTCACCTATCTTGCCCAGGAATCATCTGCATAGAGAGATCAAGGACATCCTGACCCCCAGACTGCTTATATCTAGCCACCCGGTACAGGGTACCTGTACACAGCACCCAGCATGCCTCAACTTGCATTCATTTCAGCTTCAGCTGTCCTGACAGGGTACCCTCAACACACAGAATCCTGGGACACCCCAGTCTGCGTTCACTTCAGCTTTAATATCATGACAGGGTGCCTGCTATGTAGAAAGCCCCAGGATTCCCGGTCCATGCAAGCCATGGCTTCAGCCAGCCAGCAAATGTCAGCAACTTGCACACAGGGTCTACCCAGGGGGACAATCATGTATAAGACAATTCCTTCAAGTGTAGGAGAAGTAGCTGCTCTGCCAGTCTATAGAAACAAATGCAGAAAGAGAAGCAAAATGGAGAGACAGGGAAAAATGCTCCAAAAGAAAGAACAATAAAAAACCCAGAAATGAGCTGAAACGGAGGTAAGCATTTTGCCTCAATTAAATAAAGAATATAAATTAATGATGGTCAAGATGCTCGCCGGGCTGCAGAAAAAAGACAAGAACTAAGTGAGACCCTTAATTAAAAGATAGCAAACACACACAAAATCAGAGTTCAAGAAGATAATAGCTGGGAAAGAAAAGAACACCAGAGGGAATCAACAGTAGAAGACAGCATGAGGAAGGACATATCAGTGGATATGGAAGACAGATTTAGGGAAAGCACCCAAAACAAACAGCAGAAAGATTTTTTTTTCTAATGAGGATAAGTTAAGGGATACTTTGAAATATCAAGTGAGCAAAAATCCACATAATAGGGATTCCACAAGAAGGAAAAGGGGTACAAAAAGTATTTGAAGAAAAGATAACTGAAGACTTTCCAAAACTAGGGAAGAAAACAGACATCTAGGACCAGAAGCACAGAGTTCCAAACATGTGAAACCAAGGAGCCCCACACTATGACACATAATAATTAAAATGTCAATGTTTAAAGATTAATAAAGAATTTCAAAAGATGTAAGGGATAAGCAAAAGTTACCTATGATTTGAAAAACAGATCTCAACAAACAAACACCTAAAGTTGTCACCTGACATTTCAGCATAAATTTGAAATGCTGGGAAAGAGTGACAAGGTATCTTCAAAGGCCTGAAAGGATAA
>NW_024413681.1:0-1084 GCF_014898765.1 Herpailurus yagouaroundi | reverse complement strand
CAGGACCAGATGGCTTCCCAGGGGAGTTCTACCAGACGTTTAAAGCACAGATCATACCTATCCTTCTCAAGCTATTCCAAGAAATAGAAAGGGAAGGAAAACTTCCAGACTCATTCTATGAAGCCAGTATTACTTTGATTCCCAAACCAGACAGAGACCCAGTAAAAAAAGAGAACTACAGGCCAATATCCCTGATGAATATGGATGTAAAAATTCTCAATAAGATACTAGCAAATCGAATTCAACGGCATATAAAAAGAATTATTCACCATGATCAAGTGGGATTCATTCCTGGGATGCAGGGCTGGTTCAACATTCGCAAATCAATCAACGTGATACACCACATTAATAAAAGAAAAGATAAGAACCATATGATCCTGTCAATCGATGCAGAAAAGGCCTTTGACAAAATTCTGCACCCTTTCTTGATAAAATCCCTTGAGAAAGTTGGGATAGAAGGAACACACTTAAACATCATAAAAGCCATTTATGAAAAGCCCACAGCTAACATCATCCTCAATGGGGAAAAACTGAGAGTTTTTTCCCTGAGATCAGGAACATGACAGGGATGCCCACTCTCACCGCTGTTGTTTAACATAGTGTTGGAAGTTCTAGCATCAGCAATCAGACAACAACAGGAAATCAAAGGCATCAAAATTGGCAAAGATGAAGTCAAGCTTTCACTTTTTGCAGATGACCTGATACTATACATGGAAAATCCGATAGATTCCACCAAAAGTCTGCTAGAACTGATACATGAATTCAGCAAAGTTGCAGGATACAAAATCAATGTACAGAAATCAGTTGCGTTCTTATACACTAATAATGAAGCAACAGAAAGACAAATAAGGAAACTGATCCCATTCACAATTGCACCAAGAAGCATAAAATACCTAGGAATAAATCTAACCAAAGATGTACAAGATCTGTATGCTGAAAACTATAGAAAGCTTATGAAGGAAATTGAAGAAGATATAAAGAAATGGAAAAACATTCCGTGCTCATGGATTGGAAGAATAAATATTGTCAAAATGTCAATACTACCCAAAGCTATCTACACATTCAATGCAATCCCAATCAAAAT
>NW_024413680.1:0-1653 GCF_014898765.1 Herpailurus yagouaroundi | reverse complement strand
GGTCTAGTTGTGGGGTTTCTATTCTATTCCATTGGTCTATGTGTCTGTTTTTGTGCCAATACCATGCTGTCTTGATGATGACAGCTTTGGAGTAGAGGCTAAAGTCCGGGATTGGGATGCCTCCTGCTTTGGTCTTCTTCTTCAAAATTCCTTTGGCTATTCGGAGCCTTTTGTGGTTCCATATGAATTTTAGGATTGCTTGTTCTAGTTTCAAGAAGAATGCTGGTGCAATTTTGATTGGGATTGCATTGAATGTGTAGATAGCTTTGGGTAGTATTGACATTTTGACAATATTTATTCTTCCAATCCATGAACAGGGAATGTCTTTCAATTTCTTTATATCTTCTTCAGTTACCTTCATAAGCTTTCTATAGTTTTCAGCATACAGATCCTTTACATCTTTGGTTAGATTGATTCCTAGGTATTTTATGCTTCTTGGTGCAATTGGGAATGGGATCCATTTCTTTATTTGTTTTTCTGTTGCTTCATTGTTAGTGTATAAGAATGCAACTGATTTCTGTACATTGATTTTGTATCCTGCAACTTTGCTGAATTCATGTATCAGTTCTAGCAGACTTTTGGTGGAGTCTGTCGGATTTTCCAAGTATAATATCATGTCATCTGCAAAAAGCGAAAGCTTGACTTCCTCTTTGCCAATTTGGATGCCTTTGATTTCCTTTTGTTGTCTGATTGCTGATGCTAGCACTTCCAGCACTATGTTAAACAACAGTAGTGAGAGTCGGCATCCCTGTCGTGTTCCTGATCTCAGGGAAAAAGCTCTCAGTTTTTCCCCGTTGAGGATGATGTTAGCTGTGGGCTTTTCATAAATGGCTTTTATGATCTTTAAGTATGTTCCTTCTATCCCGACTTTCTCAAGGGTTTTTATTAAGAAAGGGTGCTGGATTTTGTCAAAGGCCTTTTCTGCATCGATTGACAGGATCATATGGTTTTTCTCTTTTTTTTGTTAATGTGATGTATCACGTTGATTGATTTGCGAATGTTGAACCAGCCCTGCATCCCAGGAATGAATCCCACTTGATCATGGTGAATAATTCTTTTTATATGCCATTGAATTCGATTTGCTAGTATCTTATTGAGAATTTTTGCATCCATATTCATCAGGGATATTGGCCTGTAGTTCTCTTTTTTTACTGGGTCTCTGTCTGGTTTAGGAATCAAAGGAATACTGGCTTCATAGAATGAGTCTGGAAGTTTTCCTTCCCTTTCTATTTCTTGGAATAGCTTGAGAAGGATAGGTATTATCTCTGCTTTAAACGTCTGGTAGAACTCCCCTGGGAAGCCATCTGGTCCTGGACTCTTATTTGTTGGGAGATTTTTGATAACCGATTCAATTTCTTTGCTGGTTATGGGTCTGTTCAAGCTTTCTATTTCCTCCTGACTGAGTTTTGGAAGAGTGTGGGTGTTCAGGAATTTGTCCATTTCTTCCAGGTTGTCCAATTTGTTGGCATATAATTTTTCATAGTATTCCCTGATAATTGTTTGTATCTCTGAGGGATTGGTTGTAATAATTCCATTTTCATTCATGATTTTATCTATTTGGGTCATCTCCCTTTTCTTTTTGAGAAGCCTGGCTAGAGGTTTGTCCATTTTGTTTATTTTTTCAAAAAACCAACTCTTGGTTTCGTTGATCTG
>NW_024413679.1:0-1202 GCF_014898765.1 Herpailurus yagouaroundi | reverse complement strand
ATCATAAAAGCCATTTATGAAAAGCCCACAGCTAACATCATCCTCAACGGGGAAAAACTGAGAGCTTTTTCCCTGGTATCAGGAACACGACAGGGATGCCCACTCTCACCACTGTTGTTTAACATAGTGCTGGAAGTTCTAGAACCAGCAATCAGACAACAAAAGGAAATCAAAGGCATCAAAATTGGCAAAGATGAAGTCAAGCTTTCGCTTTTTGCAGATGACATGATATTATACATGGAAAATCCGATAGACTCCACCAAAAGTCTCCTACAACTGATACATGAATTCAGCAGAGTTGCAGGATACAAAATCAATGTACAGAAATCAGTTGCATTCTTATACACTACAATGAAGCAATAGAAAGACAAATAAAGAAACTGATCCCATTCACAATTGCACCAAGAAGCATAAAATACCTGGGAATAAATCTAACCAAAGATGTAAAAGATCTGTATGCTGAAAACTATAGAAAGCTTATGAAGGTAATTGAAGAAGATATAAAGAAATGGAAAGACATTCCCTGCTCATGGATTGGAAGAATAAATATTGTCAAAATGTCAATACTACCCAAAGCTATCTACACATTCAATACAATCCCAATCAAAATTGCACCAGCATTCTTCTCGAAACTAGAACAAGCAATCCTAACATTCATATGGAACCACAAAAGGCCCCGAATAGCCAAAGTAATTTTGAAGAAGAAGACCAAAGCAGGAGGCATCCCAATCCCAGACTTTAGCCTCTACTACAAAGCTGTCATCATCAAGACAGCATGGTATTGGCACAAAAACAGACACATAGACTAATGTCATAGAATAGAAACTGCAGAACTAGACCCACAAACATATGGCCAACTAATCTTTGACAAAGCAGGAAAGAACATCCAATGGAAAAAAGACAGTCTCTTTAACAAATGGTGCTGGGAGAACTGGACCGCAACATGCAGAAGGTTGAAACTAGACCACTTTCTCACACCATTCACAAAAATAAACTCAAAATGGATAAAGGACCTGAATGTGAGACAGGAAACCATCAAAACCTTAGAGGAGAAAGCAGGAAAAGACCTCTCTGACCTCAGCCGTAGCAATCTCTTACTCGACACATCCCCAAAGGCAAGGGAATTAAAAGCAAAAGTGAATTACTGGGACCTTATGAAGATAAAAACCTTCTGCACAGCAAAGGAAACAACCAACAAAACT
>NW_024413678.1:0-1103 GCF_014898765.1 Herpailurus yagouaroundi | reverse complement strand
CCTTTCCCTTCCCACCAAAATCCCAGTTCATTCTTTTCACTGCATCCGGAATGCAATCCAAAATCCTGAATCTGAGCCGTGCATTCCTCTGCTTAAGACAACCCTCTAGTCTCCACTGTACTCAAAATGACACATAGAATCGGTAACGTGACCACCAGACGTTGGCAGTCCTGCCTTGTCACCCCTCTAATGCCACCTTTCACCATTCTCCTTTCATTAGGTGACCGGGACGGTCTCTTCTCCTGGTTGCTCAATTTAGACCCACGTAGGTTCCGCTTAGAAAGCATTTTGTGTTCCTTACCAGTTTCCTTACCAGTTCTTGCTACAGGTCCCAGTTTGAAAAAAGGACTTTTCTCCCCAAGAAACCTTTGTTGGCCAATCCTCTAATCTACACTTTGTCCCCTGTGCCATTCCTTCTCATAACATTTAGTCTTTTTTTAACAGCATTTGCCACACGTTGTAATTACACCTGGACCATTTGTAGCTAAGGATTGAAACATCCTGTATATATGGAGCGTGCATGTTGGATTATCACTGTGTACTTGGACAATATGTGTATCCACGATGCCTTAAATAGGGGATGTTTAACTATCTCCTGGTGTGGTAGCCTGCAATATACATTCAAGTCTTCAATAATCTCTACCACCAAATTTAGTATACATATACAAAAAAGGAAGGGTCACGTCCTCAGGTATAGGAGAAACATTTTGCCTCGTTGATAGCTTCTATGGTATAGCTTACATTTTGACCTACATAAGACCCCACCCTCTGGATACAGTGGGTATGGATGTAGTGACAACTATGAGGAAATCAAAACAAAATACAGTGTTTATGGAGTGTAATGTGCCAGGAGTTTTTCCACACGTTTTATAGGCATTACCTATAATCTCACCACTATACTGGACACAGGCCTTACACTTCCCCTTTACAAATTGGAAAAGCAAACTTGGAGGTATCATTTGCCTACAATCTAAGATCTGGCTGGTAGAAGAAATCGATGGGGCCAAAGAATTTAAAAAATCCGCAATTTTGCCCAAGGTAACCTCTGGGAAATCAGAAAATGAGCGGCTTTCATAAGTGCAGCTGCCTAGAGCTTTTCAGAG
>NW_024413677.1:0-4585 GCF_014898765.1 Herpailurus yagouaroundi | reverse complement strand
GGCGAACCCTCAGCAGGGCAGTAGTCTCCGCCAAGGTCTGAGTTGAGGGCACAAGGGACGGTGCCGGTCAGGATCCATCTTTGGCTGCCAAGGCCATACACTTCGATCCCCCTGGTCGAGTAGGCCTCCAGAATCCTCACGGGCAGCTGCAGCCGGGCCTGGGAAACGACATGGGGAGCTTCCAGCTTCCATGCCGAGTCAGTCTACACCGGTTCTGGACCTCAGACGAGTGATGTTGTCAGAAGTTGGAATTGGGTCCCCATGGGGAGAGAGCCTTATCTAAGTTTAGGGTTCGGGCTAGGGATGTTGCCAGGGCCGAAGCGACTCCAGTCTCGTGATTTCCCTTGAGGGCTGAAGTGAGGGCCCATGCCAGAAGGCGGCTCAATTGCAGGGATGGGGTTCGAGGGAGGCTTAGGTTTCGGTGGAGGTTCCTGGTTCGGGGTAGTGTTAGCATTAGGGTTAGCTCCCAGGAGGCTCCAGGCGCAGAACCCTCAGCAGGGAAGTAGTCTCCACGAAGGTCTGAGTTGAGGGCACAAGGGACGGTGAGGTCAGGATCCATCTTTGGCTGCCAAGGCCATACACGTCGATCCCCCCTGGTCGAGCAGGACTCTGGAATCCTCTCAGACAGCTGCCGGCTGGCCTGGGAAACGACATCGGGAGCTTCCAGCTTCCATGCCGAGTCAGACTGCCCCGCATCTGGACTCCAGGCACGTGATGTTGTCAGACGTTGGAATGGGGTCCCCATGGGGAGAGAGCCTTAGCTAGGGTTAGGGTTCGGGCCAGGAATGTCGCCAGGGCCGAAGCGACTCCAGTCTCGTGATCTCCCTTGAGGGCTGAAGTGAGGGACCCTAACCCTGCATCGATCCCTATGCCTGCAATTGAGCCGGCTTCTGGCACGGGCCCTCACTTCAGCCGTCAAGGGACATCACGAGAATGTAATCGCTTCGGCTCTGGCTACGTCCCTAGCTCGAACCCTAACCCTGCGTAAGGCTCTCTCCCCATGGAACCCAATTACAACGTCTGACAACGTCACGTGCCTGGAGTCCAGATGCGGCGCAAGCTGACTCGGCATGGAAGCTGGAAGCTCCCCATGTCGTTTCCCAGGCCAGCCTGCAGCTGCCGGTGAGGATTCTGGAGGTCTCCTCGACCAGGGTCGGATGGACGAGTGTGGCTTTGGCAGCCAAAGACGGATCCTGACCGGCACCGTCCCTTGTGCCTTCAACTCAGCCCTTCACGGAGACCACTGCCCTGCTGTGGGTTCGGCGTCTGGAGCCTCCTGGGTGCTAACCCTAACCCTAACCCTACCCTGAACCGGGAACCTCAACCGAAACCTAAGCTTCCCTCAAACCCTAACCCTGCCATTGAGCCGCATTCTGGCATGGGCCCTCACTTCAGCCCTCAAGGGAGATCATGAGACTGGAGTCGCTTCGGCCCTGGCGACGTCCCTGGCCCGAACCCTAACCCTAGCTATGGCTCTGTCCCCATGGGGACCCCATTCCAACGTCTGACAACATCACGTGCCTGGAGTCCAGATGCGGGGCAGTCTGACTCGGCATGGAAGCTGGAAGCTCCCGATGTCGTTTCCCAGGCCAGCCTGCAGCTGTCCGAGAGGATTCCAGAGGCATCCTCGCCAGGGGAGATCGATGTGTATGGCCTTGGCATCCAAAGATGGATCCTGACCGCCACCGTCCCTTGTGCCCTGAACTCAGACCTTCACGGAGACTACTGCCCTGCTGAGGGTTAGGAGCCTGGATCCTCCTGGGAGCTAACCCTAACCCTAACCCTACCCCAAACCGGGATCTCCCTGGAAACCTAAGCCTGCCTCAATCCCTAACCCTGCAATTGAGCCAACTTCTGGCACGGGCCCTCACTTCAGCCCTCGAGAAATAATCGAGCCCGGAGTCGCTTCGGCCCTGGCGACGTCAATGGCCCGAACCCTAACCCTAGCTAAGGCTCTCGCCCCATGGGGACCCAATTCCAACGTCTGACAACATCACTCGTCTGAGGTCCAGAAGCGGTGTAGACTGACTCGGCATGGAGGCTGGAAGCTCCCCATGTCGTTTCCCAGGCCCGGCTGCAGCTGCCCGTGAGGATTCCGGAGGCCTCCTCGACCAGGGGCGGATCGACGAGTGTCGCCTTGGCAGCCAAAGACGGAAACTGACCGGCACCGTCCCTTGTGCCCTCAACTCAGACCTTCGCGGAGACTACTGCCCTGCGGAGGGTTCGGCGCCTGGAGCCTCCTGGGAGCTAACCCTAACCCTAACCCTACCCCGAAGCGGGAACCACCACCGAAACCTAAGCCTCCCTCGAACCCTAACCCTGCATTTGAGCCGCCTTCTGGCATGGGCCCTCACTTCAGCCCTCACGGGAGATCACGAGACTGGAGTCACTTCGGCCTTGGCGACGTCCCTGGCCCCAACCCTAACCCTAGCTAAGGCTCTCTCCCCATGGGGACCACATTCCAACGTCTGACAACATCACTCGTCTGAGGTCCAGAAGCGCTGTAAACTGACTCAGCATGGAAGCTGGAAGCTCCCCATGTCGTTTCCCAGTCCCGGTTGCAGCTGCCCGTGAGTATTCCGGAGGCGTCCTCGATCAAGAGCGGATCGACAAATGTGGCCTTGGCAGCCAAATACGGATGCTGACCGGAACCATCCCTTGTGCCCTCAACTCAGCCCTTCGCGGAGACCACTGCCCTGCTGTGGGTTTGGCGCCTGGAGCCTCCTGGGTGCTAACCATAACCCTAACCCTACCCCAAACCAGGACCCTCCACGGAAACCTAAGCCTGCCTCGATCCGTAACGATGCAATTGAGCCGCCTTCTGGTACGGGCCCTCACTTCAGCCCTCAAAGGACATCACGAGACTGGAATCCCTTTGGCTCTGGCGACGTCCCTAGCCCGAACCCTAAACCTATGTAAGGCTCTCTCCCCATGGAACCCAAATACAACGTCTGACAACGTCACGCGCCTGGAGTCCAGATGCGGGGCAGGCTGACTCGGCATGGAAGCTGGACGTTCCCCATGTCGTTTCCCAGGCCAGCCTGCAGCTATCCGAGAGGATTCCGGAGGCCATCTCGACCAGGGGGGATCGATGAGTGTGGCCTTGGCAGCCAAAGATGGATCCTGACCGGCACCGTCCCTTTTGCCCTCAACTGAGCCCTTCGCGGACACCACTGCCCTGCTGAGAGTTCGGCGCCTGGAGCCTCCTGGGAGCTAACCCTAACCCTAACCCTACCCGAACCGGGAATCTCCACCGAAACCTAAGCCTCCCTCGAACCCTAGCCCTGCAATTGAGCCGCCTTCGGGCATGGGCCCTCACTTCAGCCCTCAAGGGAGATCACGAGACCGGAGTCACTTCGGCCCTGGCGACGTCCCTGGCCCGAACCCTAACCCTAGCTAAAGCTCTCTCTCCATGGGGGCCCAATTCCAACGTCTGACAACATCACTCGTCTGAGGTCCAGAAGCAGTGTAGACTGACTCGACATGGAAGCTGGAAGCTCCGCATGTCGTATCCCAGGACCGGTTGCAGCTGCCCGTGAGGATTCCGGAGGCCTCCTCGAGCAGCGGCGGGTCGACGAGTGTGGCCTTGGCAGCCAAAGACGGATCCTGACCGGCACCGTCCCTTGTGCCCTCAACTCACCCCTTCGCTGAGACCACTGCCCTGCTGTGAGTCGGCGCCTGGAGCCTCCTGGATGCTAACCCTAACCCTAAACCTACCCCAAACCGGGACCCTCCACGGAAACCTAAGCCTGCCTCGATCCTTAACCCTGCAATTGAGCCGCCTTCTGGCACGGGCCCTCACTTCAGCCTTCGAGGGAGATCAGGAGACCGGAGTCGCTTCGGCCCTGGCGAACTCCCTAGCCGAACCCTAACCCTAGCTAAGGCTCTCTCCCCATGGGACCCAATTCCAATGACTGACAACATCACGCGCCTGGAGTCCAGATGCGGGGCAGGCTGACTCGGCATGGAAGATGGAAGCTCCCCATGTCGTTTCCCAGGCCAGCCTGCAGCTGTCCGAGAGGATTCCAGAGGCATCCTCGAACAGGGGAGACCGATGTGTATGGCCTTGGCATCCAGAGATGGATCCTGACCGCCACCGTCCCTTGTGCCCTGAAATCAGACCTTCGCGGAGACTGCTGCCCTGCTGAGGGTTCGGAGCCTGGAGCCTCCTGGGAGCTAACCCTAACCCTAACCCTACCCCGAACCGGGAATCTCCACCGAAACGTAAGCCTCCCTCGAACCCTAACCCTAAATTCAGCCGACTTCTGCCATGGGCCCTAACTTCAGCCCTGAAGGAAGATCACGAGACTGGAGTCGCTTCGGCCCCGGCAACGTCCCTGGCCCGAACCCTAACCCTAGCTAAGGCTCTCTCCCCATGGGGACCCCATTCTTACGTCTGACAACATCACTCGTCTGAGGTCCAGAAGCGGTGTAGACTGACTCGGTATGGAAGCTGGAAGCTCCCCATGTCGTTTCCGAGGCCCGGATGCATCTGCCCGTGAGGATTCCGGACGCCTCCTCGACCAGGGGCGGATCGGCGAGTGTGGCCTTGGCAGCCAAAGACGGATCCTGACCGGCACCGTCC